>NC_058404.1:203094077-203120994 GCF_002201575.2 Neomonachus schauinslandi
GGGGGGGGGGGGGGGGGGGGGGGGGCGGGGCAGACGCGGGGACACTGAGAGCGAACTCTGGGAGCAGCCCTCGTCCCGGGAGCTGCAGGCTCTGACGGCACGAAGAAGCCGGTTCGGCGAGTGTGGGCAGCAGTGGCTTCAGCTGTCCCCAGAAGAGTTGCCCCCAGAAGAGCTGCCCCCTGGGTTTGGAGGTAATGTTTTCATCTTGCGGGAACTGCGGGCTTGAACTTCTGCACCCGCGAGCGACAAGGAACCGCGGACGCCGGAGTGGCCGGCGCAGGCAGTCAGCGGGGCAGGTGGCCGGCCAGTGAGGCGGGTCGGAAAGGTGCCGCACCTCCCGCGGACCCCTGCCCGGCGACAGGCTCGGCGCGCACGCGGCCCCTGGTGGCCTCTGGCTCCCGCGCGTAGCCAACGTCTTTCCCACCCGAGGGTCCTCACTCGGCAACTCAGAGGTGGTCCGGGTCGGCGTCTCCGCTCCGGTCCGCCGCGGTGGCCAGCGAGCTGGCGGTCATTGCTGGGGCGTTGCCGTGTCCCTCCGCAAGGTCCCTTTGGACCTAGTCACCTCCCTGTGACTCTAGGCCCTTCTCGCTGCTGCTCCGGCCACAGGCTCCCCAGAAGCAAGACCCCACCTCTTCGGTGCGCAGACCCCCATCCGTCTGCGAATCCTCTTCTCCCTGCCCCTCCCTGAGCCCGGTGGTTGGTGGGGCAGCGCGCAGGACCGTCGCCAGAACTGAGCCCAAACTCTATTTCCTGGCCCTCCCCCACCGCCACCCCCAGCCCCTCCCCCGGGAGAGACCTCCGTGGGGGCGGGGCCTTCGTGCGGAGCGGTCTCCGCAGGGGTGGGGCCTTTGTGGGGGAGGAGTCTCTGCGGGGGGAGCAGGGGCAGCGGCAGCGGGCCTGGCACTTCCTCCTTGGAGCCTCGTAGGTCTGGAGCCTCAGTCCAAGTGTTCAATAACTTGGGAGACCCAAGCCCAGCATTCTCACTTGTGTCCTGTGACCTGCACTGTGTCCATCTGTCCCTGAGCCTGGGAATGCCGATGTCCACGTGGAAGGACACGGCTCAGGCCACAGGCTGGGGGGCCGGGGGCCTTGGACACAGCTTCCCGGAGCATGAGGGACTCCGCAGTCAGCAGCGGTATCTGCACCAGATGGGCCCGCAGGGCGGTCGCCAAGGGTCACCGGCCTCCTCCTGGGTAGGGCTGGGGCCCGTGGTGGCTGTGCGCTCCAGTGAGGGCGAAATGGCAGGTAAGGAGCGTCTGCTGGCCCCATAAGGGTCCACACTTACTTCGCACACACACGCATGCGTTTCCTCACATGCCCTGCTTCACGTCCCTAACCCCTTACACACCCTGCAGCATGTGTGTGTGTGCACACGTACACACCATCACCCCAGCCTCACTTGGGGTCACTCCAGAGGAAGGGCTTCTTGGAAGCTCCACCCTCCCATGGAGGACCTCCAGCCTCAGCCCCCCGCCCACTGCCTCCAGATTCCGAGAATCCCCTCACTCAGAGCTGAGTGGCAGTAACCAGGGTGCCTGAGACTCTAGCCCCAAACGCACACCAGCATGAGACAGAGACAGAGACAGAGAGAGAAGGAGAGAAGAAAGAAAAGTAAAAGAATACTTACAGGAACATTTTGCTGCAGAAGAGAGAAAAATTTGACCAAACACAGATGATACGGCCTTCCTGAGATGGATGAATGGAGAGTTCAAAACAGAAATACAAAAGCCCAAGAGAAATAAGACAATGGAAGGAAATGACAAATGAGCTCACAGATCTCAGGAAAGAAGAGAAGGATGAAAACACAACTTTCACATGGGCCAGCCCTGACCTGTTCATTCCGAGGAGGGCACAGGGGAAGGGGCAGGAAGGGGCAGGCCCGGCCAGGCAGGGATGCACACCAGCTCCGGGAAAACCACATGAAATGCAATGGAAGGAAGCAAAGGGATTCTTGGGGTGGCTGGGGGTTGGGGATGGGCAGCTAGGGAAGGCAGGCAAAGCACACCCAACATGTACCCAATGGGTGCTGCTGAGAGCATGAACAAAACACAACAAAATTTAAATTCCAATATATATATATATATATATATTTTAAAGATTTTATTTATTTATTTGAGAGAGAGAGAATACTAGCAGTGGAAGTGGCAGAGGGAGAGGGAGAAGCAGGCTCCCCGCTGAGCAGGGAGCCCGACGTAGGGCTGGAACCCAGGACCCTAGGATCATGACCTGAGCCGAAGGCAGACGCTTAACCAACTGAGCCACCCAGGTGCCCCTCCAATATATTTTTAAATGAGAGAAAATGTTACTGGATGAAGAAAGGTTTGAAAGGACATACTGTTTTCCCAGGGGGGAAGTGACACAGCTCAATTAACAGTGAAACTTGAAAAATCAAGTCCTGTGGACATCCAAGCAAAGAAGGGAAAAAAAGTGATCAAGTTACTCTGTGGGAGAAAGGAAGAGGCCAGCATCAGAGAAGCAATCCAGTGGCTCAAACAATGGAGGAACTGTTTAAAGATGCTTCAGGGAAAAAAGTATACACAGAATGACCCAGATCAGAAAGACGCTTTCCCATGTGTGGTTCGGAGCTCCTGGAACGTGGTCCCCGGGAATCATCCTTGAAGGGACCACTAAACCCAAACTGGAACCACAGGGAAAGGAATGGTGGAACACTAGTTTCATCAAGCAGAAAATAGTAAAACCAGCTCAACATGATGGTTACAGAACAGAACAGATGGTATAAATCACAGCAGCATCGAGCGCAGTGACTCGGGGGCCCGAGGGGGCAGAAGAGAGGAGTAGGCGGGTGGCCTGCCATCGCCTGTGGCACGGTTGGGGGCGGAGAGAGTCCGGTGACTGCAGGCCTGTAGCCCCCTCACCCAGACCACTGCTACACGGGAAGGGCAGGAGAAGAGAGAGCACCCGTCCATACTCATGACTTTCCAATCACAGCCCCACCCTCCAGTAAACAAGGCCCAGCTGACACCTTACATCTCAGTCTGACCAATCAGGTTACCTAAAGTCCCCCATGGGGGAAGGGTCAGAGGTACAGGGCTTCCCTCCCCTTTCTGTCTGTCCCCAGGGAGTCACTCACCCCTGCCGGATCCCTGAAAGGGCCCCTACCTCTGCATCCCCCACTGCTCTCCGCACATTGGCGGCCCCCACTCCAGCCTCTCCGTAGTCTGGGGAGGGTGACATAGAGAGGCCATGGCACATGATGATGACCGCAGGATGGAGGGATGGGAAGGGGACAGCGGGGCACCTGCCCCAGACTGGGACAGAAGGCCAAAGAAGCTATGCCCTTTGGTCATGGGAAAAGGCTTCAAAATCAGATAGATATGAATGCAAATACTAATTCCTCCACTTAAAAACTCTGTGACCTTGAATAATCTTCTTTATCTATCTAAAGACAGTGCGGGGGGGGCACCTGGGGGACTCAGTCATTAAGCCTCTGCCTTTGGCTCAGGTCATGATCTCAGGGTCCTGGGATCGAGTCCCACATTGGGCTCCCTGCTCAGCGGGAAGCCTGCTTCTCCCTCTGCCTCTGCCGCTCCCCCTGCTTGTACTCTCTCTCTCTCTCTTGCTCTCTGACAAATAAATAAAATCTTTTAAAGACAGTGGAGATAGTTTTAAGTGGGAATATAACACCTCTTTGGCTGGGTTGTTTTACAGTGAGGAATAAAATGTGCAAAGCATCTAGCATGCAATAGACACGAGAAACATCCTAACAGAAATACAGAAAGTGATGGTGGTGATGATGGTGGCTCAGTGCAGAGCCACAGGGACGGTGGGTCTAGCACCAGCAAGGGTGTGCCATTGGACACACAATTCCGAGCTATGGGTCAACCTCGCACCCAGTGTCAGACAAGCCATGGTCAAATGTGGGCAAGGGTGTAAAAGAAATGTGAGATAATGAACTGCAGATGCTCAGAGCCAAAACAGTGACATTTGACGAAGCACCACTTACACTGAAACAGTAACTTTTCATTCATGCATTCAGCGAATATTTCTTGAGCAGCTACTGTGCTGGCATGTCCCCGTCACTGCCTAAGCAGTGGAAGCAAGATGTGCCCAAAACTCATGGAGGAAGCAAAGCAGCCCTGGTTTCCTGAGCACCCGCACTTCCACTGCACTTCACACCCGCCCTGTGCTCACACCTGCCCTGTGTTCACCCTCACCTGTGTTCACCTCCCCCCTGTGTTCACACCCGTCCTGTATTCACCCCTGCCTGTGTTCACACCTGTCCTGTATTCATGCCTGCCTGTGTTCACACCTGCTGCTTCATCTGGTCCTCCTGACAATTGCTGTCTGCTAAGAGCCTCTCTCTCCCCGCCCTGAGCTCTGAGGAGGAATCCAGGGCAACAATCATGCTGTGACCTGCCCACTTTTGGCCAGCACCTCCTTTTCCAATGAGGAGGCATGTGGGGGTGTTGCATGTGCCCAGGTCTCAGAGTGAGGGGCAGGTGGGGTTTAAGCCATACCATTCAGGCTCCTAACCAGTACCTTGCCCTCATGCCCGTCAGCTGCAGGGAGCCCACAAAGCTTGAACTGTCTCAAGAGCCCAAACCAGGTGCCCAGGAACTTCTTTCTGTCCCCACCTCAGCCAGTGGAAGCCTGGTCCACACCCAGGCTCACCTGCAATATGGGCACAAGACAGCTTGATGGAGAAAGAAACGGTCCCAGGAGATCAGCTGAGCCCAGGTCCACACCTGGAGGCATACAGGGCTACTTTCACAAAGGGCATCTGGAGAGTCGAGGGGAGGCCACACCAGCATAAGGCCTCCAGATCCCTGGGACAGAAATGCAACTCAGACCAGTGAGGCCAACAGGAACACTGGGGTGAGGCTGGGCTTAGGGAGACCAGGTCCCCTGCTCTCTGATGTCTCCGCTCCCTGCTCCCTCCCTGTCTTTGTCTCTCCCCACCCCACCCCATCCCTGCCTCTCTCAGCAGTTTGGCTGTTTCTCCATCTGTTGTCAACCCAGCCAGCAAATCACAGAGAATCTGCCACCATGAGAGATGACCTTTCCCGTGGGTGCCACTGGGGCAGGTCTAGCCAGGACTCAAACCTCGACCACCCAAACTCTAGAGCCCCCTCTCTGGCTTTGCTCTCCTGTCTGCTTCCATATGATCCAGGCACTCTGGCAGGGGTGGAGGGTTGCACAGAGCTGTGCCTGCTCTGGGGACAATGGCAGGGCCATTCCTCCCCAGGGGTGGCATGCCCCAGTCACACCCAAAGTCCCTGCCGTCCTGGGATCAGAACCCCACACCAAGATGCTATGGTCCCAAAACCCCCTCTGTGGCCCCATCCTAAAATTTCAGCTCAGAGACCCGACTACAGCCCAGAAAGTGAGAGGCCATGAGGCTCCCCCTTCCTGGGGGCATAGAGGCTAAGTCTCCATGGACCCCTGCTCCCTGGTCTCAGGGGTGAGCTCAGGGTCCCGGGCTCCAATCCTGCCCCTGGACAGCTGGGCTACCTGTCTGTGGGCCAGTCTGTCACACTGAGTGGCAGGTTACGAATATGTAAAGCATATCACAGCACCCAGCCCCGGGGCCAGGCGGGGAGATGGAGCCTAGAGCAGGTGGAGAGCAGCAGGTGGGACCCCTGCTCAGCCTAGATGCTCCTGACCGCCCCCACCCACCCACCTTTCCAGGCCGGAAGCTCGGGCACAGCTTGGGGCCAGCCCCCACCCCACCCCACCCTGCTGCCCTGGCAGGAGGGAGGGAGGCCTAAGACAGGCCCAGAGGTCTGGGATGCTGAGGCCTGCCCAGCTCAGCCTGCAAGAGGTGGCAGCAGGCTGTATTTTTCCCTTAATGTGACAGACACTTAAAGCAAAGAAGTGGACACACAGCCCCATAAAACAGCGGCCCCGTCTACCAGGCCCTATTTTATTCATGGCAACAGAAATAAAAGTGCCTTTTATGGGGCCTCCTGTTTCTGGCTCCCCAACTGCACAAAGACATCATTTACAAGGAAGCTAACTAATGCCCTTAGGAAGTTCCCGTGGGGGGACGCCCACATGGGCCCTGGCTCCATCCCAACGATGGTGTGGGGCTTCTAGGAGTAAGCAGAGCAGACTCTCAGGACCCCAAACAACCCAAGGATGGTGGTAAAGGTCCCGGCAGCCACCCCCTGGCCAGGGCATTCCCGGGCGCCTCGGTCATACCCACCGAGCAGAGGGGACCTTCGTCCCGCCCCAGCCACAATGGAGGGTGTGGGGGCACACTGGCCACACTGAGCGAGGCCATCTCGTTAGACCCCCCAGGTCGCATTCCCAGGCAGGCAGAACAGGGGTGCCAGTGGGCTCTCCCCATCTGACCTGGACATAGAATGGCCGAGTTGTTCCATCATTCGTTAGCCCATCTGTTGTGCACAGTTACTGACCCGGGTGCTGGGGCAGACCCGCCCCACCCCCACCACACGTCACCTGATCCTGAGTGTCCTTGCAGGGGGAGGTGCCATGGAGAGGAGGCGGCCTCTACCAGCAGGATTGTCAGGGGCTACAGAACTTGACGCTGTCCCTTGCGGGGGGGGGGGGGGTGCAGGTGGCCATGGGGACAGGTTGGGGGCTGCGCCAAGCATGGAGACCACAGCAGGGCAGGGTGGACGCTGGAGGGGGCATGACTTAAGCACAGGGTGAAGAGGACTGGATCAGAGCTTGGGGTCTTCAGGGGGCTGGGATAGCATGATGGGGGTACCCAGGGAAGGGTCTTTGCAGGCAATATCTGGAAGCTGAGAGCATGAGTGCTGGTCAGACGTGGAGGTGAGGAGGGAAAGGTGATGCCCATCCAGGGGCGGGCAGGGACCACAGGAGACCCAGGAGACGTGTGGTTGGAAAAGGGGTTCTGAGCTGCAGGAAGGACACCCGGAAGGGCCTGTCCAGTGGGCAGTGGGCGGACAGGACTGGAGCCCAGGAAAAAGACTTGCCCTGCAAAGGATGCAGGTGGAGACCAGAGACTAGGAAGGAGTGTGGGGTCCGGGGGCTCTGGGGCAAGAGGGCAGAAACCAAACATAGCCAGCAGTCAGTGCGAAGGAGGGCGGGCAGTGTCCAGAGGCAGGAGGAGAGCCCACAGAGCGTGGTGTCAGTGAAGAAGGGGCCTCGTGCCAGCCCAACAACCGTGAGTCCGAGCACGGGCCTGTTGAGTGTGAGTCTGAGTGTGAGCCCGTCTAGTGTGCAGGCCCATCTGAGTGGGCACATTCCGGCCTGGCCTGCTGCCAGACAGCAGGTTAGGGCCCAGTGACCTTGGCTTGGACACGGAGCCCCCATTTTGCTACAAAAGGGAGGAAATGCTGTCTACAGGCTGTGGTCTACTCACCGCAGAGAACTGAGGAATCGGAATCGACTCATGGTAGCTTATCCATCACCTGGAGGCTTTGCCCTCACTCTCCTGTCCCACTTACTGTCTTTCCTGTAACTTCAGCATCAGTATGGACACAAGCCCCTCCCCTCTCACGCATCTCTCACCAGTTCCCAGGACAAGGCCCATGTGCTCTTTGAAACACCAGCGACAGGCTCTCCAGATGGCAGGCTTCTGCCGGGGATGGAGGCTGTTGCCCAGGAGGACCCTGTGGTCACTTGGCCTCTTGACCCTAGGGCCCCTGTCCTGTCTGGGGCAGACCCTCCAGCACCCACTGGTTTTACCGCCATGTGCCCTGGACCAGGTGTCAGCCAGGCTTTCCAGAGACAGAGACCAGTGGGATATATCTATGGATCCAGAGGTTCATTCCACAGAATTGGCTTGCATGCTGCAGGGTCAGCTAGATAGCTGGCGATCCACAGGGCAGGTGGCAGGCTGGTGTCTCCAAGTGGAGCCCCCTCCTCCTGAGGGGCCTCCGTTTTGCTCTGCAGACCTTTTACTGCTTAGAGGAAGCCCTACTTTGCTGGGGGCCACCTCCTTTATTTCGGGTCCACTGATGGTAGACGTGACCCCACCTGCTAAAGACACACCCGGCGAAACCTGAGCAGGTGTGGGATCACACCTGTGCTTCACCAAGTCCGACGGCCATCGCTGTCAGAGCCTACGCAGGGCAGGGTCTGGCCTACCTGCTCCGTGCGGCCCAGAGGGTCACAACAGAAATCGGTTCCAATGGGGAGTCCCCCGGCCCAGCGCAGACCGCAAAGAGCAGCCACCAACGGAAGCCACAAGGGCCCAGGGCAGGCAGCAGGTGAGTGCTCAAGGCCATTGAGCCCCCTTCCCAGCACAGCCCCCAAGCCATCAGCGCACTTTCTCCTTCCCTTCTGTGCCAGCACGGCAGGCTTTGGCGTCCCCCACCAGCCACCAGGACCTTCCAAGGTCATCAGTGACTCTCCTCCCCAGACCCAGGGGTCAGCCCACAGGTGCGCTTATGTTACCTCTCAGCAAGCTGGGGCCCAGACACCCCGCCCGAGGCATCTTCTTCCCTGGGTTCCAGAACCTTCCGCTCCTGGGAGCCCTGCAAGCTCAGCAGCTGCCGCCTCAAATCTGGGCCTGGAGCAGGAAGACAGGGAGGAAGCATTTGGTATGCCACCCGGCCCCCTGGATGCCACACGGATGCACGTGGCGAGCTCATGGTGAGCGTGTCACGGGATTGGTCAGGCCTGGCCCAGCAGCTGGCAGGACCCACCCTTCCTTGGCCCCCTGCACCTGCCACCTCAGGGTCCACCCCTCCCATAGCCCTGTGTCACCCCACTGCTATCTCAGCCTGCACCCTCCCCCAACCCCGGCCCTGACATCCAACTGCTTGCTCAGTGAGGCCTCTGGCCGTGGAAAGAAGCACATGTGACAAAATCTAACTGTCCATCCACCCTCGTCCCCTCCCCCCTTCCCTATCCCAGGAAGAGGCCTGGGCCATCATGGGTTCTCACCCAGGCTCAGACAGGGACCGTCCCCTGGGCCGAGCCCTGTAGGCAGCTTTGCTAACAACTGAAAGGGAGACATGAGGAGAGGCCAGACACGGCCTTCCCTCCGGCACTCCCACCCGGCAGGCCCGCCCTGCCCCAGGCCACAGGCTGCACCAGCCCCTACCACACATGGCCACCCAGACTGCCTGCCGCCCCAGGCATGTCCCCCTGGTCCACACAGGCTCAGGCCACTGGCTCCAAGGCCAGTCGATGGACACTGAGGTCCCACCCCATGTGTGCACATGGAACCCCACAGATGGACAGTCCGGGACTTGCCAGGCCCCTGACTACCCAGCAGGACAGCAGGCCCCCCAGTCACAGCCATTAACACCTGCTCTGTAGCCAGGTCCACACCCACCTCCTGCGACTGTCTGCTGGGTCTCCCGCCCAATGCCTGTGGGCACCCTGGTCTTGACCTCACTGGAATGTGCTCCTTGCCTTCCAAAGCACTGTGGTTAGCCTGATGGAGCTGAGAAGAGGCCACCAGGCCCATCAGAAATGAAGGTCATAAGCACTTCCAGAAAACCCGCCAGAGCTGCACTTTAATTCTGCAACAGCCCAGCAGAGAGGTTGCATCAGCCCGATTTTCAGACTGGCAAATTGATTATCACAGGTCCTACTCATTAGAGACCCAGCTGGTTCCAGCCAACTCCATAAGAAGAAACACCTCAAAGACCAGGCAGAAACATCCAAATGGATCCAGAACCCTGACCCACCCTGCGGGTGGCCAAGCATCCTGCAGCCAAGTGGCTTGGTCAGAGCGGAACTGCCCAGAGACGGAAACTCCTTGCTTTCCAGGCCTCTACCCACCCTCTACCCACCTCTATCCTCCAGAAATCCTGCACAGCCTCAAGGCCCCAGGGCCACGAGAGAAGACCCTGGAGGAGGGAGAGGTGATGGCAGGGGGCTGTCAGACTACCCATCCCATGCCTCCCTCCCACTGTCCCCCTCTGCTGCCTTCCTTTGAGTCCCCCAGAGTCTGCTTTCCAGCTGAAGCCTGACCTGCTGAGATTGAATGCAAGGACAGCTAGTCGTTTGTGTGCACCCAGAGTTCAGAATGTTTGTCAAGTGAATGAATGAGTGGCCTGAAACACTGCCTTGAGGATAAACCTCTGATGCAGGAAAATTCCCAAGAGCTGTACAGTGATGTGCATGGAGGGAGTCGGCCCTGCCCGGTGCCAAGTGTCAGCCCTGCACGCCAGGTGGTGGTGTGGTTACTACAGTAGTATTACCATCATCATTATTATTTTCTAGTGGCTCACCTATTTTAAGGACCCAGACTGTAGCCTTCAAATGTGGGCCTGTTACAGGAGGAATGAGCCTGAGGGGTCATTTAAAAGCCAAACATGGGGGCACTCTCCCATTGACCCTGGGGGAGCCTGTTAAGCAGGTGCCGGGCCCAGGAAGGGAAGCTGTGGGGAGGGAGAGGGTGTGAGGATGAACAACTCCGTGTGACACAGGTCGATGCAGAACAGGGCAGAGGGGCTGAGATAAAAGGAAGACGTCTGTGAGGGTACTTTGTCATATAATTGTGGCACTGGAGTTATGTAAAGGCTTTACACAATAAAAAAGTTTATATAAAAAAGGAGAAAATCAACCCACAAAAGTTTAAAGCAAACTGGAACTAATGAACTTACCATACAGAAAAAAGAATTACATTAAGTGACTGTAATGCACAATATTTTTATATGTATGCCCAGCGAGACTTATTCTAAGGACAAACAAACAAACAAACAAAACTGTATAAAGAAATCTTAAACTGCACTTGGAGATCCTCTTGCTAATAGAGACATTGGCACTGGGGCGCCTGGGTGGCTCAGTCATTGAGCGCCTGCCTTTGGCTCAGGTCATGATCCCGGGGTCCTGGGATCGAACCCTGCATCGGGCTCCCTGCTCCGCGGGAAGCCTGCTTCTCCTCTCCCTCTGCTACTCCCCCTGCTTGTGCTCTTTCTCTCTCTGTCAAATAAGTAAATAAAATCTTTGGGCCCCTGGGTGGCTCAGTCGTCGGGCGTCTGCCTTCGGCTCAGGTCACGATCCCAGGGTCCTGGGATCGAGCCCCGCATCGGGCTCCCTGCTCCGCGGGGAGTCTGCTTCTCCCTCTCCCACTCCCCCTGCTTGTGTTCCCTCTCTCGCTGTGTCTCTCTCTGTCAAATAAATATATAAAATCTTTGGGCCCCTGGGTGGCTCAGTCGTCGGGTGTCTGCCTTCGGCTCAGGTCATGATCCCGGGGTCCTGGGATCGAGCCCCGCATCGGGCTCCCTGCTCCACCGGAAGCCTGCTTCTCCCTCTCCCACTCCCCCTGCTTGTGTTCCCTCTCTCGCTGTGTCTCTCTCTGGCAAATAAATAAAATCTTTAAAAAAAACATTGGCATTACTATTTTGAAATTACTATAGATATATCATAGGATGAAGCATGTAAGTAATTATAGTAAGGTCATTAGGAAACAAGATTTTTAGCATGAGAGAAAAAAAAGAGATGAAATTGCAAATCAAAGAAATGAAGTTTAAAACTGTAATCTGAATAAACCACCTGAAAATAAAATTAAGAGAACAATCCCATTTACAATAGCATCAAAAAGAATAAAATACTTAGGAATAAATTTAACCAAAGAGGTGAAACACTGGTACACTGAACATTACAAAATATTTGCTGAAATTAAAGGAGACCTAAATAAATGGTAAAATAACCTGTATTCATGGAGTCAAAGACCAAATATTGTTTTAAGATGATAATACTCCCCAAATTGATCTTCAGCTTCAATGCAATCCCTCTCAGAATCCAAGCTGGCCTCTTTTTACAAATTGACAAGCTGATTCTAAATTTCTTATGGAATTGCAAGAGACCCAGAATAGGCAAAACAATCCTGAAAAAGAAGAACAAAATTTAGAACTTACTACAAAGCAATGGTGATCAAGACTGTGCAGTCCTGGCACAAAGGATAGACAGAGACCAACAGACTAAGACAGAGTCCAGAAACAGAACCTGCATCCATGGTCAACTGACTTTTGACAAGCGTACCAAGACCATTCAGCGGGTGAAAGACAGTCTTTTGAACAAATGATGCTGGGAAAACGGGATATCCACATGCAAAAGAATGAAGCTTAACCCTCACTCCACACCACATACAAAAATTAACCCAAAATGGATCAAAGACCATGTAAGAACCAAAACTATAAAACTCTTAGGAAAAAAACATAGGGGTAAATTTTCATGGCCTTAGGTTTGGCAGTGGTTTCTTAGTATGATACCAAAAACAACAGCAATAAAAGAAAAAACAGACATATTTGACTTCATCAAAGTTAACAACATTTGTGCTTCAAAGGGCACCATTAAATAAGTGAAAAGACAACCCAGAGAATGGAAGAAGATACTTTCAAGTCCTAAACTGATTAGGACTTTGTATCTCAAATATATAAAGAACCTTTAAAATTCAGTAATAAAAAACCAAATAACTTTATTTAAAAATGGGCAAATGATCTGAAGAGACTTTCTCTAAGGAGCATATACAAATGGCTAGTAAACATGTGAAAAGATGCTCAACATCATTAGTCATCAGGGAAATAAAATCAAAGCCACAATGAGATATTGCACACCCACTAGGATGGCTAAATCAAAAAGCCAGATAACAAGTCTTTACAAGGATGTGGAGCAGTTGAAACTCTTATACAGCGCTGGTGGAAATGTAAAATGATGCTGTCATTTTCATAAACAATTTGGTAGTTCCTCAAATTATTAAACATAGTTACTGCATGATCTAGCACTTCTTCACTTCTAAATATATATCCAAGGGAAATGAAAACATCTGTCCACATAAAACTTGTACACAGATGTTCATCGTAGCATTATTTATAATATCAAAAGGTGGAAACAACTCAAGTGTCTGCCAACAGATGAATGGATAAACAAAGTGTGGTGTATCCACACAATGGAATATTATTGGGCAATAAAAAGGAACGAATTCCTGAGATGTGCCACTACATGGAGCCCCAGAAAGAAAGGAGTATGTGCAGGAAAAAATACTTGAAGAAATCATGGTCCCAAACTTCCAAAATCTGATAAAAGACATAAATTTATAGATTCAAGAAGCTCAGTGAACTCTAAAAAGGATAAACTCAAAGAAATCCATGCCCAGAAATATAATCAAACTATTGAAAACCAAAGACAGTGAAAAAACCTTTAAAGCAGCCATTAAAAAAATGATAAATTACATACAAGGGAAACAATGACTGGAAAGACTATGAATTTCTCATCAGAGACCATGGAAACAAGAAGGCGGTGGAACATTTTTTTAATGCATTGTTTTTGTTTTTAAGTAAGCTCCATGCTGGGTGTGGAGCCCAATGTGGGGTTTAAACTCATGTCCCTGAGATCAAGATCTGAGCTGAGATCAAGAGTCCGATGCTCAACTGACTGAGCCACCCAGGTGCCCCAGGAACAACATTTTTAGAGTACTGACAGAAATGAACTGTCAATCAAAAATTCTCTATCTATCAAAAATCCTTCAGAAATTAAGGCAAAATAAAGACACTCTCCAATGAAGGGAAATGAAGAGAATTTGTCAACAGCACACCTGCTCTAAAAGAAATTCTAAAAGGGGTTCTCCAGGCAAAATGAAAATTGCACCAGAAGAGAACTTGAAACTTTAGGGACAAAGTGAAAGAAATCATAAATCTCTACATGAAACTCTGGTTTTAGTTCTTACTTCTTTAACATATATATGAAGGCTGAAACAAAAGTTATAGCATGGTCTGGGGAATTTTCAATGTATGCAGATGTAATAACAAGACACCCCCAACTATAAAAGGAGGATAAAGGTGGTTTGAGGACCAAGTTTTCGGCATTCCACTGGAAGTGGCAAAATATTCACTTGAAACAGACTGTAACAAGCTCAGTGTCTGTCCTATAATCCCCAGAGCAATCGCTAAAAACGTAATTATACAAGGAAACATAGTAAAAAAAAAAAACAACCCATCCAGTAAAGTGAAATACTAGAAAGAAAGAGAGAGAGAAGAAAGAAAGAAAGAGAGGGAAAGAATCATAAAGAAGGCATGAAAGAGAAAAGAGAAGAGGTAGGAGATGAACAGACAAAAACAGTACAGTGTTAAACCTGAATCCAAACACATAAATAATTATATTAAATGTCAATGGCCTAAACCACCAATTAAAGGACAGAGATAGTTACACTGGACTGAGGAAAATTCAACGTGCTGTCTACACAAATCCACTTTAAATATAACTATATAGGTAAATTAAAAGTTAAAGGGTGCAAAAGGATAGACTGTGGAGACACTAATCAAAAGCGAGCTGTACTCATATACTGTATGGGTACATATATACTAATACCAGATGAAGGAAAATCGCCAGGAGTAAATGGAGACATCACATAATCATAAAAGGATCAATTTCAAGTAGATATAAAATCCTAAGTGTGCGTTCAGCAAACAACAGACCTTCACAATACATGAAGCAAAAACTGATAGAACTGCAAATTGGAATAACAAATTCACAGTGATGGCTGTGACCTCAACCGTCCTCCGTCTGTGTCAGCAGAACAAGCAGCTAATCAGCAAGGAGGTAGAACCGAGCACCACAACCACCTGCTCCTAAAGGGTATTACCGAACCCTCCATCCAACAACAGCAGAATACACATCCTTTCCAAGTGCGCATGGAACATTCTCCCGAAAGATCAGATCCTGGGTTATAAAACCAACCTAACAGATTTAAAAGAATTCAACATACACCAAGTATGTGCTTGACTACAATGGAATTAAAGTAGAAATCAATATAGAAAAGTGTTTTGAAAACCCCAGAGGCTCAGAAGTTAATGCACTTGTAAATAATTCATGGATCAAGAACATGCCTCAGGGGAAACTGGAAAACACTTGAACTAAATGAAAAGAAAGTTTTCAGTATCAAAATTATTTGTGGGATGCAGTTAAAACAGGGCTTAGAGGGAAATTTATAGTATTAAATGTTTGCATGGAAAAAGAAGAATCCAAGCTTCCTCCTTAGTAAACTAGAAAAAGAAGAGCAGAAGAAAACCAAAACAACCAGAAGAAAGGAAATAAGAAAGATGAAACCCAAATCGGTAAAATTAAAAACAGAAAAATTTTAGGTAAGATCAATGAAGTAAGAACCTGGAGATATTGTAAAAAAAAATTAATTTCAGTTTTGAGTTATTGATTGCTAGCTAGTACGTAGGAATTTGACCTTTTATAAGTCGCATCCTCTGACCTCCCTAACTGGTCCTGGGAATGCGTTGTAGGTCCGCCCAGGTTTTCCAGGTGGATTCTCATGTTGTCTGCACAAAGTAGGGACAGTCTGAGTTTTTCCTTTGCACTCTATATGCCTTTTACCTCCTTTTCTCCACTGAAATATTTGCAGGTGAAGGGACCTGACGTGTGGAGATGTGCTTAAAAACATCACAGAAAGAGAAGTGTGGCCGTGAGGACATGGGGTCATGGGACACACTGATGCCCACTGAGCCCGAGTGGCAGGGCTCCTCCTTGCATTTCTGTGTGTGTTCAACATGTTTTATCATAAAGGGTTTTTAAAAACCTAGTACAACAAGGCCAACAGTTGAACAAATGGAAAAGGGACAAAGGCAGTTCACAAAAAATTAAAAACACACATGACCAATATTCACTGAGGAAAACTCGCATCCTTACCAGTAAGTTCCAGCGAGAGAGGACCTGCCCACCTTGTGCGTGGATCTGCGGGCCCCGGGTGATGTGTTGCTGGGGTCACTTATCCAGTGCCTTCCCGCTAACCCAGGGACTCGCGTCTGTTTCCTCCTAAAGACGGGATGGAAATCTAAACAATCCACACGGCAACGTGTTTAGAGTAACCTGAAGCTAACCGAGTGATAATTAGCTCAGGTCTCTGGACGAGGTACCAGGCACATACCGTGGGGCGGAGAAGCGGAGACCCAAGGGCACGCACAGCGCCAACGTGCACATCTTTAAAAAGCAGAAAACACGGTAAAAGGAAACAGGCAAGATGTGCACTGAGCTCTTGCTGTGGGGCGGGATTACAGAGGCTCCAGCCTCCTTGCTCGTCTCCTCGGGTGCACGTTACCTTTATCATCAGAAAAGATATAGATTGTCTAAGAACACAGAGATAGCAGGATCCTTCCCACGGCCCCACAGCAGGGCTGGGTCAGGTAAGCAGGAGCCCACGTGGCATCCCGCCCCCCCAGTCCACACACCAGGCTCCCGCCCCTTTCAGCCCCCGCCCCCCCCCCCCCCCGCCCCCCAGGCCTGGGCTTCTCTGCTGACAATACCCAGGGCTGTCTGTCTCCAGGGAGCCGGGATCTTTACATTTTCTGCAGACAGTGCACCCTCCACCCCACGCCCAGTACAGTGGGCAGCCAGGTGATGAGGGATTGGGGATAGGAACAGGGCCAACCAGGCAGAGGCCTAGGGGCCAACTGACCGGCTCCAAGCCACCGCCGATCCTGCTTTCAGGACACTTCTGGGCACCAAGCCCCACGCTTCCCGGGGCCCACCCCCTCAGGGCCTGCCACCCGAGAACCAGCTCATTCTGCGGTTTTGGTGGCGCACGCCGGTGAGGGAAGGGGCTGCCCTGCTCAGGGCTGACTGCCAAGAGCAAGGCTTCCTGCAGCCCACGAAGGACGAGGGGAAGCGGTGGATTGCTGAGCAGCATGCAGCCCGCCGGCACCTGCCGAGCTCACTCCCGGACAACGGTTTCTGTCCTGGTCTTACACACGGGACAGCCGTGTTCACCAAAGGTCACTCTCAGGAGCAGCAGAACGGCGTCTGTCAGCCCTCCGTTCCACCAGCAAATAAATAAAGCAAGCCTTTTGGGGGAAGAGCTGAGCCAGGGCCTTTAGGGGGTGCTGCTGGAGCAGAGAACTGAGTGTCAGCGAGAAGCCGGCCTTCAGAGCCAGGGAATGGCCAGTGCAGAGGCCCGGGGGCCGGAGTGAGCTTGGCCCAGGGCACAGAGCAGGGGGTGTGCTGGCAGGGGTGTGGTGAGCCCAGCGAGAAGGGGGGACGCAGGTGAAGGCCTCTCTGACCGCGGCCACAGGCTTGGGTTTTGTTCTCTGTGTATCATCCAGAAGACACTGGAGGGGCATGAGGTGAGCCCTGCACCCATGCCCTGAGCATGGTGACTCAGGGAACCCTCTGCTCCAGGCCCTCACTGCAGAGAAGATGGGAAAGCAGCTGCCAGGACCAGGGTACCCCACTGCCCATTCAGAGACCCATTCTACAGCAGCCCCACTGCCTGGGACCCCAAAGACCCCTGGTTTGGAGGGAGCCGCCGGCGAGGACAAGGCCCACAGGGCAGGCGGCAGCGCCTGGAGCCTGCAGCCGAGGCCTCCCAGCACCTGTCCCCAGATTAGATTTCTCCTTTCTCATTACCACCGTAATAGGTCCTTCAGACCTCATTCCAGCCCTAGATATTATCTGACCCGTATAATTAATTAATTATAGCCCAAATATTATAGATTATTAAAAATAGCATAACTAATAGTGTAATATCTCAAGCTGTCGACTTTAATAGTCAACATTGTCTTGGCCGCGCTTATCAGCCCGGGACACCCGGTGAGAATATTGATTCCGGGGTAATTTTAGCCGTCATCTGCCATCCTGACGGGGATTGTCAGGTCCTCACCCAAGCCGGGGCTCATTTGAAATCGTTAAACCGCCGCGCGGCTCACAGTGGATCTTAATGTTCCCTTTTTCTCCCCTTCAATATGTTTCAGCAACAGAGAGGAAAATAAATAGAGAAGAGGAAAGGCAAAGCGAGAGAGAAAGAGAGGGAGGGCGGGAGGGCGAGAGTCCGCTCTCAAGGGGAGGGGAGGGGCGACTGATTTGTCTCTCTCCCTGGGGACCCTGGACTCCCCGCCCCCGCCGCCCCCCAGCCCGTCTTTCCCGGAGACTCCGCTGCCGGCGGAGCTGTGCAGGGGGAGGCTGTGGGGGGACAGGGCGGAGCGGCTGAGAATCAGGCTCCCACAGGACACACGTGCGCTGCAGCCCCGCCGGACTCCGACGACCTGACCCGCCGGGGAGCCTCCGCTCCCGCCCGCAGCGCCGCGACGACCCCTGGGGCCCGCTCGCAGGCACAGCGCACTCGGGCTGCAGAGATGGAGTCAGACCCACGCTGGGCACACGGCGCATAGAGCCACGCGCACGAACGGACACACACACGCAGTCACGTGGACACACACGCACGGAGCGGGCACATGCAGAGCCACACGTGTGCATGGACACACGGCCACATGCGTGTGGAGGACACGGACACACATCTCACCAGCATGTATTCATGCACTGAGGGCCTCCTGGCCGGGTGCCGGCGGGTCCAGGGGCTCAGAATAGCGAGGGGGACCCGGGGAAGCGACCTTGGGGAGGGGGCTCCCGGGGTGTTGCAGTTCCAAAAGGCGTCAGCAGGGGGGCCTCGGGAGAAGAGGGAAAGTACAGCCCTGACCCCCTCCGGCCCTGAGCCCCCAACCGCAGCGCCGCCGCCACGTCGCGTCTTGCGGGGAAGGGACGGCAGCTGACAGCAGGCAGGCCGCGGGGGACCCTCAGCACACACAAACGACCCCCCAACGGGAGGGGCCTTGGTAGTGGGGGGCCACTGCGGGCCGGGCCCGTCGGGGGGACGGGCCCGAGTCTCCAATCCTGCCCATCGCGGTCCGGGCCCGGGCTCACCGCCCCCTCAACCCGCGCCCGGCGCACAAGCCCCATCCCGCGCGCGCGCACACTCCCGCGGGCACGCGCTCACCCCACCCTCACCCCACACGCCCTTCTCCCACTCCCCCTACCCCCTTGGGCACGCGCTCACCTCCACCTCCCACCTCCACCCCCACAGGCCCCTCCCCCACTCCTCCGCATCCCCTCGGGCGGCCCAGGACAGCGGTGTTCCGGAATCGCTCCTCCAAGTCTTCCCTTGGAGTGTTACTCAAACTTCTAATTATGATTCACGCGTGTGATAATAATTTAATAATCAGGGAGCCGTGCAAGAGGCATTAACCTCAATTAAGCTCATTACGCGGCCTAACGCCCCCCACCACGTGCCCTCCCGACCCTGAGTGAGCGCCGCGGGTGTGACTTTGGCACGTGCATGCTGGGCAGGAACAGTTTCACTGAATGCATTTATTGAACACCTTCTGTGTACCTGGCCTGGACCCCTCCTCGCACCCTGATCGGGTTCCCTGTGCCCCCTCCCCTCTTCCTCCTTGGACGCTGTCCACTCTTCTGACTAGGGAAGGCCCATGTCCTCCGTGCCTAACCTTCCCACCCGACCTCATGACCGCCCTCCCTCCCTCACGGCGCCTCAGGTGGAAACTGAAGGACCACGGGTGACGGCCAGCTCTCCCTGCTAACTGGGTAACTGCCCAGCCTCCCTGATGGCAGACCTGCCCACCTGGCTCATTTTTTTTTCTTTCTTTCTTTCTTTTTTTTTTAATTTTATTTATTTATTTGACAGAGAGAGACACAGCAAGAGAGAGAACACAAGCGGGGGGAGAGGGAGAGGGAGAAGCAGGCTTCCCGCCGAGCAGGGAGCCCGATGCGGGACTCGATCCCAGGACTCTGGGATCATGACCTGAGCTGAAGGCAGATGCTTAACGACTGAGCCACCCAGGCGCCCCTCACCTGGTTCATTTCTACCCCCACGCCCACCACAGGGTCCACCCTGTCAGAGGTGTGCCATGGAGAGTAGCTGAATGTATGGTGGATGAAGGAATGAGCTCCCCATGGGATGTGGGGTGGGGGGAGAAACACGGTACCTGAGACTGGGTGACTGTGGAGATGTCCAGGAAAGAGTCCTGTGACTGTGGGATGGGCGAGCAGAGAATAGGTCAGCTGCAGGACACATAGAAGAGAGCCAGGTAACATGGGACATGAACAGACAATGGGTGGGGACTGCTGAGGCCACGTCTTCTCAACTCTAGGATGTCATGGACAGTAAGGTGCCCCATTTGTATCAGTCAGGTTTCTGCTACAACACTGCTGTGTAACAAAAAGCCCCAAAGCTCTCGGTGGTCCACGGCCATTGTCACCCATTACCTGCTTGTGGACCATGATCAGCTGCCATTGGCTGCCCCCCACTGGGCTCATAAGGTGGGGTTCGGGTGGGCTCCAGACCTTTATTCCTAGTCCCAGCTGAGTGTCCGGAGCATGTTCTCTTCACAGAGGAGAGCGGAAGCTGCAAGGGGCAGAAACACAGATGCTCTTAAGGCCTGAGCTCAGAGCTGGCTCCTGGTCACTTCTGCCCAGTGCGGGTCATGTCGCCAAAGTATACTTTCAGTGGGTGGGAAGTATACTTTCCCCATTGGAAGGCCATGGCCGAGTAAGAGGATGAAGGGAAAGAAAAACTGTGGTTAAGTTATCCAATCTATGACATTTCTGATCTAATCAGAGTTTTTCCAGTTGGATGGGGCTGAGGGGTGGGGCAGGGGAGTGAGGGACAAGAAGCATTCCTGTAAATGTCCACATGTCCACAGACACATCCTGACTTCTGAATTAAGCTGTGCACGGAGACACACAGCACCACAGGGGTAGTAAGTCCTCCCTTGGGCAGGGACTTCCCGGGCCAGTCTCCACCCCATCCCAACCTGTCACCCCTGGTGAGACTCAAGCAGAGTGAGAGGCACAGATTCGGGCATCCAGGTTAGGCATGGAGTAAACCTGGGATTTACTGAGGCAGGAGAAATCCAGGAGGCAGTGCAGGAAAGGCAGGGACAGGACAGAGCAAGGATGCCTTCTGCTGAAGTCCTGCCTTGGCCTGATCTGCGGGGAGCCCAGGAGTATCAATCCTGACCGCTGTCTACCCCTGAAGGAGGGGCAGGGTCCTCCCAGGTGTCTCTGGGAATGAGTCTCCTATCAGCCAAGGACAGTTCTCCTGAGTAGCTCATGGGTGTGCACTTGAGCCCCTCCACTCTTAGCAGCAGGGGCTGGGGTCTGGACAAGGATCTGGGTGGGGTTCTGGTAAAGGATCTAAACAGGTATCTGAATGGGTATCTGGGCAGGTTCTGGGCAGGACACCATCTGCATTCACTACATCAAGGAGAAAATTGATCAGTGCCAGACCCCTCTGTGGTGGAAGACAGAGCCAAGGTGGCCAGGGCCCTGACTCTCCAGCCAGGGCCATTTCCCTATTCAAAGGGGCCAGAGAGCTAGAGCAGGAAGTCAGACCACTACTGGGATGAAAGAAGAGTGGGTGGGCTGAAATGCTTGCTCCACCCCCTCTGCACTTGGCCTTCCAATTTTCCTTGTCAGTGTAAACATGTTTTTGCATTTTAGATTCTGCCTTTACTTTGATGGGGGACAGAGAGCTAAGTGAGACACATGCACAATGTCCAGGAGCCCAGAGTCTGGAACCAGAGCCACAAGTGGATGGATAAATGTCCCATGATGTGTTAAAACAGGACAGAGTGAAGCTCAGGGTGTGGAGGGATACTCAGGATGGCGCCTCCCTTTTCCCCAGGGAAATCAGATGGCTTCCAGGTGGTGCTCCCACTAAGATAAGTAGGAATGATGCATGTGGACAAGTGGCCAAGGGCACGGCTGAATGAGGGAACTGCAGGTGCAGGCACATGGCAGGTCAACCATTGGGCTCAGGAGCTCTGGGCACAGGGTGCAGGTTTAGGGACTGTGCAGGACAGCCTACAGGAGCCAGTCAGGAAGTCCTTCGTATGAGGCTGCAGAGCCCAGATGCCAGCCCTGGATCGTGGCAGCCTTCAGGTGTTTCGGGAAGAGGAGTGTGATCTGATTTATGCTTTAGAATGATGGAGGATAGACCAGAGGGCTAGGCTGTGGCAGGGGCAGCGAGAAGTGGAGGAGGTCATCAGCAGGAAACTCTGACACCCTGTGCCCAGAGCATCCCCAGGTGCCCCACTCACAAGGGGTCTTCAGGCCATTCACCTCCAAACAGAGGGACTTAGAGCATTCCACTGGGTAAAAAATCCATAGAAAGCCCAGACTACTGTGGTGATTACTGATGGGAGAATGACTGCCCTTCAAACCCTGGGTACTGACAGGACTTTGCGGGGGGGGGGGGGGGGGGGGGGGGGGGGGGGGGGGGGAGACGGAAGGTGGCCATCCTGTGCATGATTGAACCTGGACATCCTTGTTACCCCTGTGAGATGGACCAGTGGCAGGTAAAGCAGCTGGAAAGACCAAGGGCAGCAAGGGGCATCCTGAAGAGAGAGGACCCCTCTGGGCACCCCACATGGACTGCCTTCTCTTTGGAACCTGGTTGTTGATTATCTGTCACTTTGCACATTAAGAATGCTGGCATCAGTAAGACCCAGGATTCACATCAGAGTTCCACCACATACTGGCTGGATGACCTTGAGCACGTGATCAATCCTCTTCATCCTCAGTTCACCCATCTGTGAGGTGGTAATCCTCACCCCTGCCCTATCCTCTGGTCAGAAAACCCTTTGGAGCTAGGATGTCCTCCGAGGCTAAGAGAGGAAGCTGGACACCACCTCCCCCGTGCTGCCATGGGAGTTGGGTGTCCTGCTCTCCACACACAGCCCGAGAGCCACTCCCAGTTTTGATGATCTGGGATTTTGTTTTTGTCTTAAGTTTAAAGGGTTTAAACCTCACTTTTGCATTTGACCGACCCCTTGCCATGAACCAGACCCAGCGCTACGTGCTTTTCATTTTGAACTCAACGCAGCTTACAAAGAGAAGCATTCACACCCAGGCAGTGAAAACCTTGTAAAACTCCCTGGCCGTTTGGATGGTTCTGGCTTGGCCATGGTGAATGAGCTGGAGCGCAGCATATACTGTGCCAGGACGCCACACAATACACAACCTGCCGCCCTCTTCCTCCTCTGGGGTATCCCAGAGTTTGGGGGAGAGAGCCAAGGACGGGGCACAGAAGCGGGTTGATGATCAGGGAGAGCAAAGACGCCTGGAGGCTTTTGCGCTGTCCGCGGTGCTGAAAGCGGGCGCAAGCGCAGTCCGGGCAGGGCCGTCGGGAGTGCTGTCCGTGGTACTGACGTGCTTCGGCGTTGTCCGTGGATCTGAAGATGCCCCTGGTGCCGTGGCTATTTCCTCTCTTCTCTGGTGTTCTGAGTGTGCGGTACCCTTGCTCGAGAAGTTAGGAGACCCCAGAAGAGGCATATCTTAAAAGATGAGTAAAGAAGCCGAAAACTGGAAAGTTCCCCTCTTGTTTTCCAAACTCTGGGTGAGCAAAAGGGTTCACCACGGAGTGGAGCGGGTGGAGAGGCAAGAGGAGGGAGCGTAGAAGCCTTCTGTTGTCCATCTCCGCCCCCACCTCCTGCATCCTTCCCACAGGTGTACAGGAGGATGGCCCGATCAGAGACAGCATTATGTCATCAGCAGGACCCAGTATGGACTCAAAGAGTCAGAACACTAATTTGTAGATGGGGGTGATAATTTCTTCCCTGCATATTTCACAGTGATGTTGGAGGGGTGCTGGACAGTCTGGGGTGGGGTGTGCTTTGCATGAAGCAGACATTATACAAAGTGGGGGTTATCCATCCATGTGCCCTATAAACCCCAGAACATTGTTGCCCCTCCATCCTGTCCAATAAAGCTCTCCAGGTGCAAGAGAAGGGAGGCCCCTCCACCCCCATGTACAATGAAGGCTGTGATTGTGTTGTTATTCAACTCACAGGGGAGGTATAGGGACCTTAAAGATCACATAGAATCCAACCCCCATAATTGACAGAAGAAATCATTGAGGAGGGAGTTCATAAACACATGATAAGTTAGTGGCAGGGGTGGGATGCCCCTCCTGCTCTTGTGCACCCCAAACTTCCAAAAACTCTGATGTTGGGGAGAGGCTATGGCCATGGATTGAAAGGGCTGGATGTTTAACTCTCCCCAATCCTTCTACCTCAAAAACCCCCCTTCCTCTTCGCATAATCTCAGCCCTCGCCCACTACTTTTCCCTAGGCCACTTAGATCTTTTACCACCAGTCCCTCCCCCAGATTTCTATACTTGTTCCATGTTGGTTCCTGCTTTGGTGCAGCCCCTCCCCCAGCCTGCCAATGACTCCATCTGGTCCTGCTGATGTGCAGTGAGTGGAGGCTTAGCAATGAAGGGGTGTCTCCTGTCCACTGGGTAGGCAGAGGCATCCCTATCTCAGGCACTGATTTCACCTGTCAGTGCCCACCTGGGGCCCCGCAAGTGAAGCTGGTGGCTTGGAGATAACCCGATATGGCAGATGGGCAAAGATTGCACAAATGAGCGTCTAATTGACAATCAATTGTGATTAGGAGTGAAAGGACGTCTTTATAGCCCAACACTCTGAGTTGAAGTTGGGGGGAGGGGAGAGTCGTTCCCAGGTATCTGAGAGAGTAGGACGGGTGCTGTGCATCCCCATGACTTGGGTTGTTTTTTAGAGATGGGGGAGGAGTGGGGCAGGAGCAGATGCCATGATCTCCCTGACCCCTGTCCTCACATAGCACCCCCTCTTCGCATGGGAACATGACCCAAGGTCCTCTGTGTAGCGCTGGAGGCCTCCCCTCACACTCCATTGCCCTGCCCCTGCTCCCCGGGTCAGACTCTGCAGTTCATTACTCTGACTGCTGCAGCTCCCATTAGACAGTTCAGGGCAGGGAAGACAGGGGAGAGGAGAACCAAGGAGGAGAATCTTGGCACCTCAAAATTCCTGGACAGTCACAGCATTTTTTGTCCAAGTAGCACTCAGCCCTGAGCCAACCCCCACCTCTCAGCAGGGAGCACATCCTGCTGTGCTGAGTGTGTGAATATGTTTGGTTGTATATTACAATATGTTATTTCATTATGCTTATTACGTATCCTATTTAATATACTGTATTCTGTTTACTATGCTTTAGTGATACCATACATTATACTACATCTACATTACATAAAATGCTATGTGTGTTTGTGTTGAATGAAAGTTGTACATATTTCTCTTCCTCACCTGCAGGTGTCTGGTGTGCATAATGGGGGTGAGAGCAGACCCACACCCAGCCCCTGCCCACCCAGCAGGTGACCTGTGGAAGACAGGTAGACCCTGTGGGGCATGGAGTGTGAGCATGCACATGAGGGGGTTGTGATGCTCTAGGTCACACTGAAACTCAACCACCCAGAGCCAAGTCAAAAGTTTGCACTTGGGACCTGCCCTAGGGCACCTCATCCTTGCCTCATGGGAGCAGAGTGGCAGCTCAGGGACTGGGCAGGTAGGGGCCCTGTGTGCCCTCCTCATGGAAAGACTTAAAGAGGGGACCAAGACAAGCGCAGAGCTGGTGGGCGCAGGTGAGGCTGACTGCAGGGTAGTGAATGTATTTGTGGATCATGGGCCTGAGATGGTGTTCGTAGGTGCTCATGAATGAATCTGAGATTGTATGTGGTGCGTGCTGCTGAATGAGTGCGTGTGTGTGTGCGCGCGCACGCGCGCGAATGGGGTGTGCACATCTATATTCAAACTTAGCTGGGGGAGGGGTAGAGAGAGCCTAAGAGTCCCACCAGGAAGGTGGGGGCGGGAAGGAGATAATTACCTCCCTGTGATGAGAGATTATCCACCCTCCTTCCCCCAGAGGTGATTTATAATTTAAAGATAAAGAATAATCAAGTCCTGGCAAGGAAGGACACAGTGTTGTGGGTCTGATTAGAATCTCGGGATGGACCAGCATGCGGGGGAGGGGATGGGCTGGGAGAGGGAAGGCCTTGCCTCCCCCCCAGCCCCAGTCTCCCTGAGGCTCAGCATGTCCGAGCTTGGCCCAAATTACAGCCGATTGGTCCCCCATTATTTCTCCCAACTTTTAATTTCTGCTTCCAAAGGATCATTGCCCGCGGTAATTGCAAAGGACCCGTCCTTGTGTGCGGAGCAGGCTCCGGGGACCGCAGTGTGAGGTGGCGCGCACACCGCTCGTGCACACGCCCGCGCGCACACTCACACCCATCACATTCAGCCTCACACCCTGAAGACCCTCGCAGGCACGCTCCCACCGCCGGCTCCCACCTGGGTCCCACCAGCGGCCCAAGCGCTCGCTGGCTCTGCGGCGGGAAGAGGGGGGAGGGCGCTGCCGAGGAGCAGAGGCGGTCTTACCCTCGGACGCCGGACGCTGGCAGGTCCTTCCGAGGGCCGCAGGGCCCTGCGGTGCAAACATCGCAGCTGTAGATAAATATGCGCAAATAAAGACGCGGACCGAAGGGCTTCTTATTTCTCCCGGCGTAGGGATGGAAGAGTTTGCCGTTGTGTCCCCTTACTTAAAGGGTATTGATTTTTATGTAGGCCGCCTGCTGTTTGTAGGATTCTTCGGTCCCCATTTTGGAGGCCGTCCAGCCTCCCTCATTTTCGATCCCACTTCTAATGAGCGACCCAGGGGCCGCCGGCCCCGCCCCTCGCGGGGACACAAGGCCGGGCCCTAGTTTGACGACGCGAAGGGGGCGGGAGCGGGAGGGGCTGGAGGGACAGAGACCCTGAGCAAGGGAGACCCAGAGACGCTAGAGGAGACCCCGAGAGGAGCGACCGGGAGAGGCGGGACCGACGTCCACGGAACGCGTGGGAGGGGGCTGGAGACGCGAGGCAGACGCCCGGAGTCTGCCCTCGAGGACCCACCCCCGCCCCAGCCGCTGAGGGACGCCGGAGCCTCGGGCACCGCCAGAGTGGCAGGACTGCGCACCCCGGAGCCGGCAGAGAGGCCGCCTGGGCGCCGCGTCCCGCGCCGGGATGTCCCAGCCAAGTCTTAGCGCTCGCCCGCCCGCGCGCCCCGGGGCCTCCGCGGCCCCTCCGCGGATTGATCCCGCAATTATTTAAAAGCCAGGGCTGTCTCCTCCCCCTTCGCCCAGGAGGCAGGCGCACCGTTTCTGGACGAGCGGAGGCGCAGCGACGCGCGGCTCACCGCGACAGCGGCTCGCGGCCCGCACTCGGGCTCCGGGCTGCGCGTCTGTCGGTCGGGCCCGGGGCTCCGTCTGTGTGTCCCGCGCGGGGCCCGCCTCCTCCGCCCGGGACCGTTCGCAGCCAATTAGGCGCGCGCGCTAACGAGGGCGGCGGAGCCCCGCGGCCGCCTGCGGGCGCACGTGTGTGCGGCGTGTGGGCGCGTGGGCGCCGCCGGCGGGGCCGCC
>NC_058404.1:203125994-203159965 GCF_002201575.2 Neomonachus schauinslandi
AGCAGCGGGGCCGGGCGCGGGGCCGGGCGCCGGGCTGCCCGGCGGCCTCAGCCCGCTCAGCCCGTCGCCGCCCATGGGCGCGCCGCTCGCCATGCACGGCCCCGCCGGGTACCCGGCGCACGGCCCCGGCGGCCTGGTGTGCGCCGCGCAGCTGCCCTTCCTGTCGAGCCCGGCCGTGCTGTCGCCCTTCGTGCTGGGCTCGCAGACCTACGGCGCGCCCGCCTTCTACGCGCCGCACCTCTGAGCGCGGCGCGGACTGGGACCCGAAGGCGCCCGCCGCCGGGGCTTTTGTAAGGCCTCCGTCGTGGACTCTGTATATAGCCGGTTGCTACAGAAGAGTTTTAAATTTATAAATGACTGTACGCGTCGGGGCCGGGCTCGGCCCGCTCGGAAGCACTTTGCTGAACTTTACTCAATCAATAAACCGCAGGAGGCTGCACCCGCGTGCCTCAGGCTCCCGCGCTGCCCTCGCCCGTCGGTGGGGACTTACTTCATCGCTGCCGAGGCGCCTCGGGCTGTTGGACCGGGCGCTGGGTTCAGGCCCCAATTTCCCCGGTGTCCCATGGCCGAACTCTGCAGTGCGGTGGCGCCTGGGCTCCCCACCTCCCCAACACACACGCACTTGGGGCTGAGTGTCTGCTGTCCAAGAGTCCCCGATCCCCGCGTCTCCCCTTCCCCCACCCCGGACCCCATGGCTTCAGGGACATCCCCCTTCCTCCTCTGTGTAGCCTTAGGGGGCTCTTAGGGGGGAGGAAGCCTGGCGGAGCAGAGTCGGGCACAGAGTCGGGGCTGGGAGCAGCACTGTCCCCTGGGCAGCTACCCCTGTCATCCGCACCCGGAGCACCAGGCCGGGGCAGGGGCGGCTTGCGTTGGGCACATGTGCCCCCAGGCCTGGCAGGGATGAGCTCTTGTCGATTCCCAGAGGAGGGAAGCTGGGGCTCCCCAGGCTCCAACGGCTGGCCCAAGGGCGCGGGAGCTGGACTGCAAGCCCGGCCCGCACGAGTCCAGCGCTCCAGCCCAGCACAGCCACCTCTTCTCCAAAGACTCGCGGGTCCCGCTCTGGGCGCGGTCTCCACACGGGTTCCTGGAGCCCTGGGAACGCGGGGAAGGGAGAGGTGGCGGCACTGAGCCTGTGGCTGCCCGACACGAGAGCCAAGGCTGCGGGGACACAGGCCCGGGGGCGCGGTGAGGAGGGGTCCCCACAGCAGCACCGCCTGGACTTGGGAAGAGCTCAGAGGGGTAGCAGGATGCCGGGCGCTGTGGGGCCCGTGCTCCCGCCCAACCCTGTGGCTGGTCCGCACCGAGCCCTGCGACGCAGAAGGAGCCGGCTGCGCTTGGGAACGCGTCTTCTCTAGGTGTGCATCCCCTCCGTGTGCGAGGAGCCGGCTGAGATCTCAGACCTTGTCCCCGCGCTAGGTAGCCCGCCAGCATCCACTTCGGGGAGGGTTGAGGCTGGGTTGGGGAGCGAGAGGGCCTGCGAGGGTGGGTGGCTGCACCTGCCTGGGCAGGAGTGGGGAGAGCGACCCCTCTTGCCTTCTCCATCACCAGTGGGTAAAGGGCCGCTGAGGGGCAGCCCCCAGCCCATCGGGCAGCTGGGGTGGGGCTGGGGGTAAAGGTAGCTGGGACCACCCTGCCCACTGCTACCGCTGGCCTCCTGCAGGCTGCTCTGCTTCAAAACATCCGGTCCCCCCCTCCCCCGCTCTCCATCCTCACAGCACTGGCACCAGGAAATTTTCTGCTAAGTAACCCTGCTGATGTTGTCAGCCCCACGAGCGGGGCTCTCCCCCTGGCAGAGCTCAAGTCTGCTGAATCTAACAGGGGAAGGTGCAGGGGTGGGGACACCCCTGGTCCCACCACTGAGGCCTGGGCATCCAGGCTACAGGCAGCTGACAGAGGAGACCCAGAGCTCCAGAAAGTTCCAGAGGGCTCTTGGCCTAAAATCAAATCACCCACATTATTGTGCACTTAGCCCAACTGGGCTCGAAGTGCTGCCAAGCAAGAAGCTACAGCCTCCACCTCCTGGGAGCGGGGACGGCAGCCCCAAAGGTGCTGGGGTCTCCCCAAGCCCACCTTGCTTGAGCTCAGCGGGGCCTGCTGCATCACAGCCCTCAGAGGGAAAGGATGAGGTAGACCAGGTACAGCCACCCTGGGAGTCTGCCCAGTGCCTGCGTGGTGCTCAGGCCCCCGCGAGCCGGCACTCCCAGCCTGAGCTGGAGGCAGAGGTGAGTGGTGGCTTTCCTGGCCCCTTATCACTGTCCCCCACCACGGGGGCCCCACGAAGGGCTGTCTCCGGTCCGGGATCTGAGTGCACTCTGGGACGGTCCCTCCTCAAGCTCCTGGGACCAGTCCTGGCTGCAGTCTGCATCCACCGGCATCCCAGAACACACCCAGGTCGTCTCTGTCTCCTGTCGAGCAAGGCACAGGCCCTGCGGGTGTGAGCCCGGACACATACGGGCCTACCTGAAGGCCTCGCGTCTCCTGCCCAGGGACTGCTGAGCCCAGACAGAGGCAGAGCTCGCTCCCTGTGAGGCCACTCCCCACACCACTCCTCTCTTCCCTCTATGCCCACCCACAGCTGCCTTGCTATTAGGATTGGCTTTGGCTGCATGAAAGAGAAAATCCAAATGAACACAAGTAGAAAGGAGATTATTCATTTTCTCTTGTGTGAGGGAAATCTGGTTCCTGGCAGCCCCAGGCAGCTATGACACCTACACAGAGTCCTTGGAAACCCTCCTCCATCCCACTGTCTGCTACAGCATCGCTGGGCTGGGACCCCATCCTCAGGGACCCAGATGAAGGGCGACGCTCCGGCCATCACATCCCCATTCCAGGCAGCGGACGGGAAGGAAGGGAGAAGAGGGGGAACACCCCTTCTCCTTTTAAGGCGCTTTCCCAGAAGCCCAGGTAACACAGCTGCTCACAACTCATTGGCCAGAGCTTGGTCACATGGCCACTCCTAGCCAAGGGAGGCTGGGAAATGCAGTTTTTAAAGCTGGTGGCGACTTACTCCTCGTAAAGAGGGGAGAATGGGTATGGGGGCTGCTAGCGGACCTGCCACCCTCACAGCTTTGCCCGCCTTCCTGCCTACCTGCCCCGCTCAAGTCTCATCAGCTTTGCTCCGCCCCTCCTCTCCGGCAGCTGGGCCTCCCTCGAGAGGGCACTCACCCTGCCGGCAGCCGGCCGCCCCGCCCCATCGTGTCCACCTCCCTCTCTCCACAGCCGCCCACCGCCCCTCCCACTGCCGGCTCAGGCCACCTGCCCGCGGCGCCCTCCCTCCTCACCCACCCTTCCCCGCTGGGCCGTGTCCACACCCTCCTTCCGCCCCACCCTGGGGAGCGTCCAGCCGCCCCCTTCCAAGCCAGAGTTACCCAAGGAGCTGTCTACACTCGCTGTCTACACCCGCTGTCTACACCGGCCTCTTCACCAGCTTCTCCACTTGAGCCCGCGAGGCCCCCGCCCCGCTGCCTGGCCAGTTCTGCTGCTGCTCCTTCGCTCCGCCGTCCCCGCTGGACCCCGGGCTCCGCGGACCCCTCGCGCCCCACCTGCAGTCCCGCAGGGGCGAGGATGGGCCCAGCTCCGCCACCGTCGGGGAACGCGGCCCCCAGCCCCACCTCACTCCCCCTCCCCAGGACCCCCTGTGGTCCCCCCCCCCCCCCCCCCCCCCCCCCCCCCCCGGCCGTCGTGCCCTGGTCCACGTGGTGCCCTCCCCACACAGCTGCAGAGGGCCCTTCTGTGGCCGCCTCTTCAGCCCCGTGGCCCTCCCCACGACCAGTCACTGCCTGTGCCCTCCCGCTCCTCCTACCTTACCTGCAGAGTCGCTTGTGACCACTCGCCCCCTGCTCCCAGCAAGCCAGCCTCGTCGTCACATCCCCCATCCCCAAGTGGCATCCAGGGCCCCATGTGGAGTCCCCAGATCTCTGCCCTGGGCCACTTGAGGTTCACATGTCTCTCTGAAGTGTCACTCAGCTCAGAGGGACCTTCCTAGGCTACTCGAGGGATCTGGTGAGGCTTCCTGGAGGGGGTGGTATTTCCATGGGGAGGGTAAGGGGGCATACAGCCTGGGACAGCCTGGGGCACCCAGGGGCAGCAGGTGGTAACAGCTGGGGGGGAAGGGGGGGTCAAGCAGGTCATTCTCAGGGACGTAGGGACTGTCACACACAGGTCCATGAGGAAGGGGGTTCTCTTCCATTCCGGGGCCCCATCCCCCACAGGCAGGTGACAACTCCAGGAAGCCACATCCCACTCCATCCCAGACAGCCCTGTGTAATGGCCCTTTCAGAGTAGCCGGCTGAGGGCTGATCTATTCACCCTCTTGCCTGGGCATAGGGGCTGCTGGTAGCTGGATGCCTATCCCCAGCATAAAAGACTGCATTTTCTGCTTCCTGGGCAGCTGGACACTGCCATGTGACTGGACAAAGCAGCAGGGCACCTGAAAAGGCTCTTCACAGGAAATGGAGGTATACCCCCTCCCATCCTTCCATCCCCATACCCTGTGATGGCTGGAGCCCCAGCAACCAACTTGGGCCAAGAGGTAACCTTGGGGATGGAGGCCCTATGCACTGATGCCAGGAAGAGAACAGCCCCAACAGCACTGTGGGTGTCTTCTCACCAGCTTGGGGCACCCACCTTAGAGCTTTTCATGCAAAAGCACACATAAATCCTGTGTTGGAGTTAGCTAATTCTGTGACACCCTGTTTCTGTAACAGTCCATCCAACTCCAGTCCTGAGTCACAACTCTGGAATGATGCTCCCCGGGCCCTGCCAATCCTCCCTCCTGCCGTCTGCTCTGGATGGGGACAGCAGGGCCCTCCATCCCATGCTCCACCAGCAGCCCCTATGGCCCTGAGTTAAGTTTCACAAAACACCCCCCTCCCCCGCACCTCTTGTTGTCTAACTGCCTCAAAGTGAAAGGAAAGCGGTCTCTGACGTAAAAACATAGCACAAAGCTACGGTAATCACAATGGTGTGGTAACACGCACATAGGCAAGTTGATGGGGCAGAAGAGAAAGTTCATAAGCAGAACCACTGTCCATGGGTATCGACATAAGAGAAGGTGGTGCTCCACATCCGCTAAAGAAATACTAATTTGTCAAGAAATGGATGACAGCTGGGCAGCTATTTGAAATAGAAAACTGGATTTCCTGGGTCATGTTTTATATTAAAATAAGTGATAAATAGATTAGTGAGATTTAAATGTGGAAATGAAACCCATAAAAGTACCAGAGGAAACACAGGAAGAATTTAATATAGTCTTTGGGGAAGGGGCACAGAGACTCAGATACATGAACATCCACACGGCAAAACATTAGCAAAGTCAGCAGACAGGAAATATTTGCAACCTGTCACACAGAGCTAGTTTTCTTAATGAATAAAGAGCTCCTACACTTAAATAAGCCAATAAACCAACAGGAAAATGAACAAAGGCTATGGATGTACAACTCACAGAACAGGAGCAACAATGAGCACCTTACCATACGAAAAAATGCTCAACAGCTCACTCGTAAGAGACAGGTCGATTATAACCCCGAGATGCCAGTGTTCCCCAGGGCTTGGCAAAGATCAAGATGCTCGCCACCACACAGAGGGAGGGAGGGTTCCGGAAGTCAGTGTTCTTGCAGGTTGCTTCTGGGAAAGCAAGCTGGAATCCCCGGGACTCCGGCCCACAGACACACATGGCTGTGCGTGAAGACGCATCCGTACAAGCGTATCCTCGGCAGGACCACTAGGAACAGTAAAGGGCTAGGAAGGGCCTTCCTGCCCAGCAATCGGGACTGCTCAAAATGCCACAGAACCCGGGGGAAACTGACAAAATTAACTTTTTCAAAACTCTGGAAATTAACCAAAGACCCGTAACAATCCAAGGAGGGTTTACCCTAGAAAAATGGCTCAATCTTGGTGGAAAGGGCAAACCTGGTGGCATTTTCAGTTACTGTTCTCATTCCCTCTCTCCAGCTCTGCAGTGGCCTTTATACCCAGCAACCTTGGGGCCACAGTAGCCTGGAGATCAACAGCCTGGCAGCCACTGGGAGGGGAAGACTGGGTCCCAAAGTCCCTCCTCCCTCAGAGACTTGTCACTACTGGAATCGTCAGGCTGCTACCCAGAAAAAACCATTCGCCAGGCTTGTCTTTTTTTCTGCCCTGACAACCGGCTCAGTGCGGGTCTGTCGAGAACAATCAGGGATACTGTTGGACAACGAGCGGTCTGCAATGGCAACTTCCGCTTGGCCAAAGAAGAGGCTGGTGAAAAATCTCAAAGACCTGAAGAGTCCGTAGCTCTCACCTCTGGCTGAACTCGAGGCCCGGAACAAGCAGGAAGTGTGAGCTAAGGCAGAGGGGGCAACTACCTGGCTGAGGGTTCAAGGTGTGCCCAACACACACACGGCTTTCGGCCAAAACCCACAAGACTTCTTGGATCAAAGCATTTAAGGAAGTCTCTGTCCAATCATGAGCTGATCACTAAGCTGACCAAACAGAGACTTCGGTGGCCAAGCATGACAAAGAATATACATTTTTACATAGTTCAGAAAAGACACTAAACAAATAGCAACAACAAATTGTGGGGAGGGGGGGATCTGATTTCCAGAGTTGCCACCTTATATCATCTAAAATGTCTGATGTCAACAAAAAAATTATGACACACAAGGAAACAGGTAAGTATGGCCCATACATAAGGAGAAGAGTAGTCAGTGGAAACTGTCCCTGAATAAGCCCAATGCTGAACTTATTAGACAAATACTATAAACCAGTTCTTATAAACATGTTCAAAGAAGCAAAGGAAGCCACGTCTAAAGAATTAAAATATGAGATAATGTTTCACCAAATAGAGAACATTGGTAAAAAGAAAGAAATTATAGATGAGAACCAAATAGAAAATTCTGGACTTGGAAAGTACAAGTGAAATGAGATATTCATTAGAACAACTAAATATTAGATTTTAGTTGGCAAAAGAAAGAATCTGTGACCCTGAAGATAGATCAATAGGTCCATTCTGAGGAACAGAAAAAAGAAAGAAAAAAAAGAACAGGGCCTCAGGGACCAAAGAGACACCACCGACCACAGAAATACACATAATGGGAGTCCAATGACAGGAGAGAGAGAGAGAAGGAGGCAGAAAGAACCTTTGAAGACATAATGGACCCAAACCTCCCAAATTTGATGAACGACAACCTCTACATCCAAGAAGCTCAACAAATTCTAAGGAGGACACACACAAAGAGATCCGTAACTAGACATATAATTAAAACTATTAAAAGTCAAAGACAAAGAGCGTTTTAAAAGCAGCAAGGAAAAAACCCAACTTATTGTATACAAAGCATTTTCCAAAATCCCAACTTAACACTGGCTTCTCATCAGAAACCGTGGACACCAGAAGGCAGTGGGATGATACATTCAAAGGGTTAGAAGACAAAGACTATTAACAACATATTGAAATCTAGCAAAGCTATTCTTCAAAAGTGAAGACGTTAGGACATTCCAGATAAACAAGAATGGGGACAATTCACTGCTAGCAGACCTATCCCTCAAGAAACACTGCAAGGAGCCCTTCAGACCAAAGTGAAAGACATTAGTCGAATCCACAAGAAGAGACAGACGGTGCAGGTAAAGGCAACCACAGAGCCAAAGAGCAGACAGAATAAATGTATTTTTGTTCGTAAATCTTTTCTTTTCCTATCTGACTTTAAAGAGCTGCATAAAGCAATAATCACAAAACTGTGTTGATGGGCTCACAGTCTATAAAGTTGTAATTTGTATGACAAAAATCACACAAAGGCACTAGGAGAGAACATACCTCTATTAGAGCAGAGCTTTTGTACACTCCTGAAACTAAGCTGGTATGAAGCCAAACTAGACTGTACTTACTTGTTCACTGGAATCTGCAGTACAACCACTAAAGAATTCCCCCCAAAACAAAAATTCAGTGAAAGACACAGGGGAATTCAGCGAACATCCGTCTAACACACACACACACACACACACACGGCAATGGGGAAAAGAGGAAAAAGACATGTAGAAAAACTGAAAAATGACAGACATAAATCTTCCCTTATCAGTAAGTACATTAAAGGTAAATGGACTAAATATCGCACTTAGAGGCAGAGATCAGCAGAGCAGATTAAAAGCCACAATCAGCTGCATGCTGTCTTCAAGGAGCATGTTAGCATCAGACACAACGAAACTACACGGGTGGAAGAAGACGTACCACACAAACAACAGCCACAAGGCATATGGATATCATACAAAAGAGACTTTAAGACAAAAGCTGTTACTAGACACAGAGAAGACCCCATTACAAAAGGGTCACTCCATCAGGAAAAGTAACAGTACGGAGAACAACCGGGTGGAAGGTCAATGGGGAAAGAGAAGACATGTGACACTATGAACCACCTTGACTTAACACGAATCTACAGAACACTCAACAACAGAACAGTTCTCAAGTGTACACGGGACATTGTCCAGGATACACATTTAAAATAAGTCTTAAATTTCAAAGGACTGAAATCATATACAATGTATTCTTTGGCCACATGGAATGAAATTAGAAATCAAATAACAAAAGAAAATTTGGGAAATTAACAAGTATGTGGAAATTAAACCAACTCCTGAATAATCAATGGGTAAAAGAAATTCAAGAGAAATGAGAAAATACTTGGGAGATAAAGATGAAACACAACATTCCAAAACTTACACAATGAAGCTAAAGCAGTGCTTAGATGAAAACTTAAGAGTTGTAAACACCTACCTGAAAAAGAAGCTAGACCTCAAATCAGTAAGCTAATCTTCTATCTTAAGAAACTAGAAAGAGAGAAAACTAAACCCAAAGCAACCCAAAGTAAATAATAAAGATCAGAGCGGAAATTAACAAAACAAAAAATGAAAAAAAAAAAAAACGAGAGAAAAATCAACAAAACCAGAAGTTGGGTTTTGAATAAATCAATAAAATTGATAAGCCTTTAGTTAGACTGGCCAAGCCAATTTTAAAAAGTGAGAAAACACTCAGATTTCTAAAATCCTGGAATGAAAGAAGAGGCATTGCCAGCAACCTTAAAGAAATAAAAAGAATTACAAAGAATACTATAAACAACTGTATGTCAACAAATTACAACCAAAAACCTATATGAAACAGACATTCCTAAAAATACAGAAACTACTAAGACTGATTCAAGGAAGAACAGGAAATCTAAACAGATCTACAATAAATAAAGATAATAAATTAATTTTTTAAAAAGATTTTGTTTATTCATTTGTCAGGGAAAGAGAGGGAGAGAGAGCACCAGCAGAAGGAGTGGGAGAGGGAGAGGGAGAAGAATTCCCACTGAGCAGGGAGTATTTGGGACTCGATCCCAGAACCCTGGGATCATGATCTGATCCAAAGGCAGACGCTTAACCGACTGAGCCACCCAGGCACCCAAGATAATAAATTAAAAAACAACAAAAAACAAACAAAAAAAAGACTTCTCACAAGGAAAAGCCCAGGACCAAATGACTTCATTGGTGAATTCCACCAAATGTTTAAAGGATTAACACAAATCCTTCATAAATTCTTCCAAAAAACAGACAAGGAAGGAACATTTCCCAACTCAATCTATGAGGCCAGTACTACTCTGATACCAAAGCCAGACAAGGATATCATAAGAAGAAAAGTGTATGGTAATATCTCTTATGAGCAGACACAAAATTCCTTAACAAAATACTAGCAAACCAGGTCACTGGAATCGCATAATATTAGCAAACCAAGTGCAATAACATAAAAAGAATTATATATCAGACCAAGTGGGATTTATCCCATGAATGCAAGGGTGGTTCAGCATATGAAAAACAATTCATGTAGTATACCACAGCAACAGAATAAAGAACAAAAACCACACGACCATTTTAATAGATATAAAAAGACATCTGACAGAATTCAACATCAAGACAAAAACACTCAACAAACTAGAATTAGAAGGGAACTTTCTCAGCCTGGCAAAATGCATCTACAAAAACCCACAGCCAACACCATTCTCAATGGTGAAAGACTGAAAGCTTTCTCCCCCAAACCAGGAACAAGATGAAGATGTCTGCTCTCACCACTGCTATTCGACATTGTACCGGAGGTTCCTAATTTGCCAAGGCAATTAGGCAAAAGAAAGAAAGGCATCCAAATTGTAAAGGAAGCATTCTATTTGCAGATGACATCATTGTGCATAGAGAAAATCCCAAGGAATCTACACACACACACACACACAATTAGAACTAACCGAGCTCAGCACAGTTTCAGGCTACAAGACCAACATACAAAAATCAGTTGTATTTCTATACATTAACAATGAACAATCCAAAAATGAAATTCAGAAAACAATTATATTTACAATAGCATCAAAAAGAATAAAATATTTAAGAATAAATTTAACAAAATAAGTGCATAACTTGTACACTGAAAACAACAAAAAACTGTTGAAATAAGCTAAAGAACAGCCAAATAATAAGAATATTCCAAGTTCATGAATCATAAAACTTAACATGAAGATGACAATACTTTCCAAAGTGATCCCCAGATTCAACAAAATCTCTATCAAAATCTCAGCTGCCCTTTTTTGGTAGAAATTAACAAGCCGATCCTAAAATTCATTTGGAAATGCAAGGGACCCAGAATAGCCAAGATAATCTTGAAAAAGAACAAAGTTGGAGGACTTACTTTCAGGGTTCAAAACTTAACCACAAAGCAAGATTAACCAAGACACTGCAGCACTGGCATAAGGATATATACAGGTCAGTGGAAAGGAACGGAGAATCCAGAAATAAACTCTTCCATTTATGGCCAATGGATGATCAGCAAAGGTGTCAAGATAATTCGGTGGGGGAAAGAACAATCTTTTCAACACATGGTGCTGGGACAACTGGAATCCACACACAAAAGAATGAAGTTGGATCCCTACCTCACACCATATACAAAAATTAACTCAAAATGGATCAAAGACCTAAATGTAAGAGCTAAAACTATAAAACTCTTAGAAGAAAATGTAGGAGTAAATCATAATCTTGGATCAGGCTAGGTGTTCAGGACACCAGAAGCACATGAAACAAAAGAAAAAACAGATACTGGATGTCATTAAAATTAACAACTTAGTGCTTCAAAGGGCACATCGAGAAAGTGAAAAGAGAATGGGAGAAAATATTTGCAAACAATATAAGGGTCTAGAATATATAAAGAACTTTTTTTTTTAAGGTTTTATTTATTTGAGAGAGAGAAAGAGAGAGAGTGCACAAGCAGGGGGAGCAGCAGAGGGAGAGGGAGAAGCAGGCTCCCCGCTGAGCAAGGAGCCCAATGCGGGGCTTGATCCCAGGACGCCGGGACCATGACCTGAGCCAAAGGCAGATATTTAACCAACTGAGCCACCCAGATGCCCCTAGAATATATAAAGAATTCTAACTCAAACAATGCAATTGAAAATGGGCAAAGGATCTGAATAGATATTTCTCCAAAAAAATACACAAATGGCCAATAAACACATGAAAAGATAGTATCAGTAGTCATTAGGAAAATACAAATTAAAATGCAAATCAAGATACCACCTCAGGGGCACCTGGGTGGCTCAGCTGGTTAAGCGTCTGCCTTCGGCTCAGGTCATGGTCCCAGGGTCCTGGGGTCAAACCCCGCATCGGGCTCCCTGCTCCGCGGGAAGCCTGCTTCTCCCTCTGCCTCTGCCCCTCCCCTCTCTCATGTTCTCCCTCTCAAATAAATAACATCTTAAAAAAAAATAAAAGATACCATTTCATACCAAGATGGCTAAGATGAAACACAGATAACGTATTGGCAAAAACACAGAGAAACTGGAACCCTCACGCACTGTGAAGGTAAGTCAAATGGTGCAGCTGCTGGGGAACAGTCTGGCGGTTCATCAACAAGTTAAACACAGAGTTGCCAAGTGAGCTAGCGATTCCACTTCTAGGTGTAAACCTAAAAGAAATGAAAATCCATGTCCACACAAGACTTGCACACACGTTCACAGAACCATCACTCATCACAGCCAGTGTGAGAACAACCCAGATGCCAGTGATAAACAGATAAACAGCGTGCTGTGCCCACACTGTGGTGTCATCAGTGGGCAGTAAAAGGGCACAGGGCTCTGACGCATTCCACAACATGGAAGAACCCAGGAGACACTGTGCTAAGTGGACGAACCAGACACGAAAGGCCACGTGTTGCTAGGATGCCGTCCATCCAGAAAGGGCCAGGGGCTGGAGGAAGGAGTAGGGGAGTGACCGCTAACAGGGACAGGCTTTCTTCTGGGGTGATGGAAAGTTCTGGAAACAGGTGGTCCAGGTTGTACAACATACCTCATGCCACACTAAGTGGTACACTTTGAAAGGGTGAATTCTAGGGTGTGGAAGTATAAAGCTATTTTTGAAAAACAAAAAAGTAGAGAAGTAGTTGTTGACATTCTAATGCAGAACCATCACCAAAACGCTCTGTGAGCTGGAAATGCAAGGTGCGACGCTGAACGGTTCACTTCCCAGCTTGTCTTAAAAACAGTGTTTACATAAAAGTATGAGGGTTCCTAGAGTCCCCCCCGAGTCCCTCCTACTGCCCAGGGAAAAGGCTGGGAAGTGGGGCGTGGGGTGACATGGGGACAGGCTTTGCCAGATGCCCCACTGAGCCACGCTGCCCACGTCACCTCCAGGCTCTCGGGCGGGCCAGACCCATAACCCGGATGGCTGTGGCTCCCCAGGGCAGGGGGAGTCCATACCTCTGGGGAACTGTGACTAGAATACACACTCTTTCCTCACACGAAACACACATAACAACAGTGGCTGTGCTTACAGCCCAGTCCTGTGTCTGCGCTCCGATCCTGGTCCCCTGGCCGAGGGAGAAGAGCAGACGACCAGAGGGGACCACACACACCCAGTCTGGCCCTCTAAGTCAGTGCATAGTTAAACTGGTTTGCAAACTTCTCGTGCTTCTTCCGGTCCATCTGATTCATGGCTGTGACCACCCTCTGCACAGCGGCTCTGTGGGGAAAGCAAAGCAAGACACGATCAGGGAAGCCCGGCCAGGTCTCTGGGCTCCGACCGTGGTCTGGCTGGGATCAGGTCCTGGTCCCCGGCGGCTGCCACACGCAGACCACTGACTCCCTGCAGATGGGCGACACAGCTCAGAAATAAAAGCAACTGTGACACTAACCCTGTGGGTTCCCTGAGCCCTGAAGGCAGCTCCCAGGATCCCTAATCTCGCTAGCACCAGGCTGCACCCAGAATGAAGGCAGAGCCTGCCCAGCAGGCTGGTGGGGAGCAGCTTCAGGGCAGATGCAACAAGGCAGCGTCAGATGCAGACCCTGCCCAGCTTGCCCAGGCACGTGCATAGCGCCCCAGGACAGAGCCACGGGGCAGCACTGCAGTCCTGCAGCAAAAACACACAGACGGGCTATCAAGTGCGTCTCGCTGCCTGGCCTGGGTGCTGTGCCGCCGAGGGCCTGGACTCAGCAGGACTCCGTACCCAGCAGGAAGCCTCCGAGGCCGCCAAGCAGGGATGCCCCGCTGCCCCCAAGTGCCTGTGTGACCGCCGGGTGCAACCCCGGGGCTCGGTCACCTGTGGCCCTCCAACAGGACAAGCTCACGGGGGCTCCGTGCGGGCACTGAGGAAGCCGCCCTCCTGTGCGACCCCACTCAGGCCAAGCACATGGTGACACTGGCCAGGAGGACAGGAAAAGCCTCCTTCACCCGCCACACGGAGCTGAACGCCTTCCAGGTGTCTGCTTGAGAAGCCTGGCCCACGAGGACGGCCTGATGGCACCCACAACCTGAGCATAAATTCAACCAGGGAGGCCATGGCCTCACGGGGCTTCCTATACAAGCACCCCAAATGCCTTTGTCTGGCCAGTCCCAGTGGCAGGCAGGCAGTGAGAGTGCTGGCTGGCAGCCTTCCTGCCCTGGCCCTGCTGAATTCCCAACCGCCAGGCACATCCAGCTGGGCTGTGGAGATGCCCCGTCCCTTACCCACCTCCCCCGCAGCACTGGCCACACTCTGCTGGAGCGGAGACCTGTGTGGTGCCTCCCACCCCACCAGCCTTGGAAGGTACTCCCCTGCTGGCTGTTACCAGGTGGACACCGCTGGGCACTGACTACGAGAGCCCTTCTGGGTCAGCTGGGCAAGGGAGGGCCATGGAGCTGGCTGGTCAGTGAAGCCCCTCCTCTAGAGAAGCTGCTCATCCATCCCTTTGGGGTGACCAGCTCCAGGCTCTGCTCCTGAATGGCCCACCCATGGCCCTGCTGGCTAGGAGCGCCCGTCCCGCCCGGGGGGCCTGGTGGTCACAGGGAGAAATGTGTAGTAGAGAGGAGCTAGGGGCCCCAGGCCTTGACAGTCTCTTGGAGCTCAGTCAGCCCGCCTCCTGCATCCCCAAATCCAGGGGGGTGGGAGCAGGCATGCCGCAAAGAGCTCTTACTTAGCAAACACCTTCTTGGCGATGCGTGCGCGGGCAGTGTCGGCCTGCTGCTTCAGGTCGGTGAGGCCAGGGTGCTTCCTCCGCTTGCCCTTGCCTCTCCCGCTGGACCTAGACGAGCCAAGGTCCACTCCCGTGGCAGCCTCCACATCTCTCATAAACTCGGGGTCCTGCCAACCTGCAAAAAGACCCCGAGATTTGAAGACACTTCTGTCACCGACCAGAGAGCCTCTCACTCGAGCCCTGACCCCTCCTTGCCTCAAGGGTCGGCTCAGCTTGCCCACTGCCGGCTAGCGACAAAGGGGGCAGACGGCAAGGCAGAGCTCCCCACCCCTGTCCCAGGACCCACAGGCCTCATCTGGTGCATCCACTGACCCCCCGGGGCAGGAAGGCAGCTGAGACGGGTGCCCACGGCAGGCTACTTCCCTGCCTCCAGCTGGACTGGGCCCCAGCAGGCCCTCAATTACGGTGGCCAGACCCATCTGCTGACTGGTGTTTGTGTGCACCAGGGGTGGCCAGGGCCAAAGGGTCAGGACAGGTCAAGCTTTTTTACTGGTCCAAAGAGGACTTGGCAACAGGCTTCAGCAACGAGGGGGTCAGTTCACCTGGACAGCTCTGCTCTTCTTGCCACATGTGGTCTGCCACGGCCCAGGCCAGGCAAGGCGGCAGGAGACGGCGCGCCAGGTCCCACAGAGCCCGGCCTCGCCAGTGCGCTCATCCGCCGGGGCTCAGGGAAGCTTCCACTGTCTAACGCCCAGGGTGCCCAAGGCCCTGCTACTGCCCCGGCTGCTCCTTCCCATCCTGGCCCCAGGGGGAGCTGCTCGGCCTCTGAAAGGTGGGGGTGGGCTCCGTGAGCCAGGGCGCCGTCCAGCCTGGCCGCCTCCAGAAGGCCATCCCGGTCAGGGATGCGACAGCACAGCCCCCCTCATGTGCCCAGACTTGCGGACACCAAGCCTGGCTCACAGAAGGGTGCCAGGCGCCCCCCACTCCGATGGCGCCCCCCACGCCCGTGGGAAACCCACGGAATGTGCGCCCCAGACAGACAGATGGCTAGGCCTCCCCAAGTTGATTTTTTGAGGTGAAGGAGTACAGGGCTGCACAATTCAGATCCAGGAACGATTAATCTGAGATTAAGGAAAACTGTCTAAACAGTTTATCTCCTGTAATAAGAAGGCGCCACAGTTTAGGAGCCCAGTGAATGGAGCAATTGTTTAAACACCACGGAAAAATACTGGCGCCCGGTAGAGATGGAATGAGCATCTCAGTAAAATGAAGGAGCAATTTAAAAGCCTTTGAAGAAAATCAATAGATGCCGGGGCCGCGCGGCCTTCCTGTGCGCTGGCGGGCCCTGGAGCTCGGCGTGCATTGTCACCAAGGTTAGCACCAGGGAAAAGAAAATTGCCCCGCGTGCAAGGGAGGCGGGGATCAATAGTGTAGTTAGTAAAGAGATGCTATTTCACATCTGACTGGCCAGCGCTGGCCCGCGGCCACAGCCCGGTACCTGTTGTTAACAAGTCACCGAGGGCTGGAGAACCAGATACTCTTCAGGGCTGACACAAAAAATACGCACTTAATTTGCTTCTGAGTGTGAGCCACCAGGGAAGGCCTTGCCCCGCGGATTAGCAGGTCAGGGGCCCCTCCTTGCCACCGTCCATGGCCCAGGGGGCTCAGACACAGTGTCAGCCTGAAATCTCCCATCTGTCAAAGGGAAAAACCCCACTAATGACGACAAACACGGCCTGGCTGGGACCCTCATGTGCAGGCCAGTGCTGCCCCCACGCACACGTCTGCCTTCCCTTCATCGGGGCTCTGGGTCGGCGATGTGGCTTTCTTGGGACAGCGAGAGCCCCAGGCAGCCAGGACCTCCAGACCCTAGCCCAGGCTTGACAAACCACAGAGACACTGAGACAGATCAGGGATCTGGTGGGTGCCCCCCCGTTCTGAGCGTGCCCGCATGCTGCCCAGACAGTGACGGCCCCTTCTGGGGGACACCCCGTGGCCCTGCTGTTCAGGGATCCTTGGGAGTCACGTGGTGGCCAGCATGTGGCACGTGCCCAACACGAGGCGCCGACACACATACTGTGTTGAGACAAGCTCCCCAAGTTGTCCTGCGAACGATGCTTACATGGCTCAAGGCCTGAAGCTAGCCTGCGAGCTAGAACCCTGGACCAGCCTCTGGAGACCTGGCTCCCGAGCCTTGGGGCTCAGGGCCTGCCTGGCACCTCCTCGCGTCCGCCCGGACACGCACACAGCCCGCATGCACACGTGCCCGGAACCTGCTGGGCTGCAGAGCAGAGGATGTGGGCCAGGCAACGGGGCAAGTGTCCACCTGGTGCGAACGTGCTGCTCTCCTCTCTGGAGAACGGGCTTCAGCCAATAACTTTTCTTACCTCCATTCCCCCATTTCCTTAAAAACGTGACTCAGAACCCAGAACCCGAACCACCAAACAACATGCTGGTGGTTTCTGGCCATGATTCCGTGTCCCCCAGTGGCAGCGACATGAACACATGGCTCAACTAGAAGCCCGTGTCCCCTGTGGCACCGCTGTGAGTTACGACCATGCTGGAGGCGGCAGGTGGCTGCCAGGGTCCCAGGCCGTCCCCCCACACAGTGCCCACCGTTTGCTCCAGCCCCCAGACCTACCTGCACGCCCTGCCTGTCTCCGCAGCTGCTGCCTCTGTTCCCAGGCCCTATCCTCCGGGTGGAGGGGCCGGCCCGCCTCGTCTCTGGGGATGATCTTCCCATGGAAAGGGCACTGTGACAAAGAGGAGAGCCGTTCTGGCAGCAGGGAGGCTGGGGCCTCCATCGGCCTGGCCAAAGCCACCTCCCTTCACACTGGCCGCCCGGCACTCAGCGCATCTCGGGCTCAGGAGGTGCTGTGGAGAGCAGGGACGCGGGAACCAGTGCAGAGCCCCCCGGGTCCTGGATGTCAGACTCCCGACGCCGGCACGAGGCCCGCCAGCCACGGACAAGCCCTCCCTGGGAAGGGGGGCCAGCTGAAGGCCACGGCGGGCTTCGCACCAGCCGGCTGGAGCCCAGCACTCCATCTGGCCGCCCTGTCCTGGCCCAGCGGAGCCCTGCGGCATCCATCCCGGCCCTGGCCGCCGCCTCACCTTCAGTCGGTCCTGGCGCTCGCAGAGCCGGCCGTCGGGCCTCGGGGCGCGGCACTGGTGCCGCACGGGCTCGAACTTCCCCGCGAAGGTGATGCAGCGGTTCCACGACATCTCTGGGACGCTGGCGCTGTCCACTTCCGCATCCACCTCGCTGGGCTTCCAGAAGCGGTGCTCAGAGTCACGCCTGCAACAGCCGCCCCAGGGATGCTGTCGACAGTGTGGCTCCAGGCCAGGCAGCCCGAGGACAGCAGGTCACATAGACTCCTGGACCCCACCGCAGGCGCCACAAGCCAAACCTCGAGTCGTCCCGTCCACAGCCTCCATGGCTGCCCACAGCCTGGCAGGACAGGCAGCGCTAGGGGGCGGGGGCTCGCCTGGGGGATGCACCTGTGCCCCCTTCTCGTCTGCGGCCCCACAGAGAGCGTCGCAAGCACTGCGAGGGGACAGCTCCCCAGAAAGTCCTTGCAGACCCCAGGCCTGGCCTGTGTGGAGGTCTGAGTCTGCACCGGAGGGGCGAGGACGGATCAGGAAGGGCCTCGGCCCAGGCAGCCACCCTTCACACCTCACGATGCCAGGCTGTGTAGGAAGACGGTGCAGGACGTCTCCCCAGGGAGCCACAGGAAGGTTCAGAAAAAGTCCAGGCCCCCCCCGCCCCCCCCGGCCACAGTTCTATGGTCCCAGTAGAGCCTGCGTGTGGTGATCGCCCCCGCAGGGACCGTAAGGCAGAGCCAGGCCCTGGGCCCGGTGGTGTGCTCGCTGGCCAGGGAAAGGCGGGACCAGACACACCCACACTCACTTGAGGATCCTCCCTGTCATCGGCTGCTCCTGGCCCCAGTAACACAGGTCCACCCCAAAGGGCACGACAGGCGCCCGGGCCCACTCCGCTGCCAGCTTCCCAGCCTCGTCCGGTCCCACAGGTGCCCTGGCGAGGCCACAAACAGGACATCCTGACTGTGCACGCAAGAGCCGGCCACAGCCACCTGCCTCCCCCCTCGTCGTCCTCCCTCCCCGAGCAGACACAGAGCCCCTGGGTCAACACACTGGAGCAGTGACCTCTGCCACCTTGGGCCCGGGCTCCAGGGCAGCCTCTGGGACCCGTGAGAAGCCCAACACCAAGCCCCAGCGGTCTGCAGGGAGCCGGTCTCGGACCTCTGGTCTTTATCCTGGGCCTGGGGATGCCCTGACATCCGCCCCCGTGCCCTGGCTGACATGCCAGCTCTCTGAGGGCCCCCCATCCCGTGCAAGCCCTGCTCTAGGCACAGATAGTGGCAGGTGCTCTCCCGGCCCGGGGCGCACCCAGGGCTGCCCCCGCACAGCCAGAGGGGACTCGGCAGCTTGAGGAGGCAGGTCAACGCCCTGGGCAGAGGCAGGGCATCTGGAAGTCACCTGGGGCTCGGGGAGGGGGGCAAGCGTCCATGCAGCTGATGCAGCTGGGCAGCAGCAGAGGTGGGGTCACGTGCCTCCTCATCCCTCCTCGCCATCTTCCTCGCCTGCAAGCCCAGTGCAGCTGGGTCTTTCTCCAGCCCTGGAACACAGATGTGCTGTTGTTCCCAGCCACCGTTCCCACGAGCCCAGACCAACCCGCGGGGGCATCATGCTCCATCCCATGGGGACAGCACAGCAGTGATGCACCCACTAGCCCACTGCCAGGCTCCACGCGGCACCTGCCCGGCCGCCAGCCAGACGAGCCCGCCACGCTGGCGTCTCCCAACACCACAGACGAGGCCACCAGGCCGCTGACCTCTGCAGGCCAGTGTCCATCCCCAAGTCCTCAGAACAGGGTGAAAGCAGATTCTTCAACACTATCAGGGCCCTCCCTGACCCCTGCTGGCCCCTCTGTGGGGCGCACAGCCCCCCTGCCCCGTGCAAGCCAGGGTCCCAGGGCGACACAGGGTGTGGATGATGTCACCAGAGGCACGGCACCCCGTGGGAATCGCCCCCTCCCCACACTCGCTGTGGGGGCCAAGGGCCTGCACTGAGCACTCTCCCCGCTGAGGGCCTGCAGGCTGAGCGCACTCACACCTTGAGAACTGTGACCTGCCAGGAAGGAAGGAAACAGGCTGAGCGGTGTGTCCCAGACAGAGGACGAGACGTCAAGCAGGTCAAGCGTGCTGCACGCTCCCCAAGGGCCTAGGGGCCCGGAGCTTGGGAAGAGGAGGGGAGAGTGGAGACCCCCCGCACAGAACGCGGTAACGACTCGCCAGGCAGGCGGAGGTGCACGTGAGTGGCGGGCACCCCGGGCAGCAGGCAGGGGATGAAGTCAGGGGCAGCTTTCACAGCTCAGGTGGGGAGACCAGACGCACGGCACACATGTGTCAGCATCCTCGTTACTGGACCCCAGAAGCGCAGAAAATATAACTGGAGTTTGGAAACAGCTGAAGAAATAAGACACCCAATTTTCCTGGAATTTGGGAAAGACCAAAAGGGCCTGCTGAGTGCCAAGAAAGAGACGGAGAAAACACGGCTAGTACAGTTACAAGGAAATTTAAGGACACTGAAAATGAAGAGAAAGATCCAAAAAGCTTCCAAAGAAAAAAGGCAGATGAAAGACCTTGAAAGACAAGCATCCTACCAATACCAGCATTTTTAACAGTGACGGTGAAGGTGAAGTCTCCGGAGGTCGTCCTGAGAAGATTGAAGGAAAAGACGTTCACACTCAGAACTTTCTATCTAGCTCACTAGCATCTCGCGGTGCCCGTGATGGACGGTCTCACGCACACGAGACCCCTTCTGGAGCCGCCGGAAGGCCTGTTTTGAAAACACTCCCCAAGGGCGCCTGGGTGGCTCAGTTGGTTAAGCGACTGCCTTCAGCTCAGGTCATGATCCTGGAGTCCCTGGATCGAGTCCCTCATCGGGCTCCCTGCTCAGCAGGGAATCTGCTTCTCCCTCTGACCCTCCCCCCTCTCATGCTCTCTCTATCTCATTCTCTCTCAAATGAATAAATAAAATCTTAAAAAAAAAAAAAGAAAAGAAAACACTCCCCGAGAAAGTAATCGATCTGTCAGGAAGGAAAGCGAGTTTGGGGCAAGGCATGCGAGTGTAAGTGCGAAGTGATGGCCGTGCCTCCCGGCGCACACCCAGCACCAGAGCGAGCACGGCGCGGGGCTGAGGAGGGCCGCGGGGGCGGGTGGTGCAGACATCCTTACACTGTGACCGGAACCGTGCACAGGAAACATGGGGATGAAGCTTTCAAAAACGCAGGATAACCCTCAGAAAAATCAATGATCTTACAATTGTATTAATATTTAATGAATATTTTAAAAACAGAAGAAGCATTAACCTACCAAACAAAAGGTGGGAAAAAGGAAAAAACAAGTGGGTGGGCAGTAAAGTGCCGGGGACATTGAACCACTAAAAACAATTCATTAAATGGATTAAAATCAGCTAAAAGGCAGATTAGTCCTAAAACTTTTAGCAACTTGTGGTCCACACAAGACCCACTTAAAGCAAACAGTCAACAAAACAATGAAGCTGAGGACGGCCACGTGGACTTACCCTGCAAGTGGGACAGAGAAAGCGGGGACGGCAGTGTCGCCAGGACGACCGGGGTTCAAGCTCAGAACGGACATTCGAGGAGAGACGCGGCGCACATGGTAAGCAGCTCAAGGGCTTGCCGTGGCCGGCTCTGCAAACCCTCATAGAACAGATCAAAAAGGTCAAATCCACAGCCGCAAGGGACAGTATCCGCAAAGCCTTCCAGAACACACGCACACCTGACGGGACCACCAGGCAGGAGGACCGAGGGACCTCAGCGTCCCCAGACCACGGTCCCTGGTCACGGAGCGGTCAGAAGGAGCCAAGCAAAGGGCAATGGAGACCCAGATGTCGAGAGTGACACACACACCCTTCCTGAGCATGCAGACTCGCGGGGTCGAGGGTCCTGCTAAACACCCAGCACTCTCCAACACCGAAGCACGAATACTGGATTGAGAGAGAAAATTGGGAAGGACATGGCAGCACCGAGGACTGGACACCAGGGAAGGCTTCCCGGCCATTCGGGACTCGAGGAAGAGTCTCACTGGGCCGGTGCCGATGGGAGGGGCCGCGTCTGCTTCGGGCGTGGGCTCCCTGCAGCAGGGGCAGCCCGACTCGACCTGGAGACCGCCAGCACAGTCCTTCGTGGGCGTCAGCGGATGGGCCGCTTTCGGCGCATGGTTTTCCCGGCACGTGGCTGCACACAGCTGGTTTCGCGTAGGCTCCAGAAGCCCACGGGCCCTTCGCAGGAAACACCTGCCGGCGCCTACTCCAGACGCCCGGCAAGCCTGCCCGCTGCCCTTTCTCAGGTTCCCGCGGCTGGGAGTGGAAGACGGAGCCGCTCGGGCGTGACGGGTCCCCCAGTGTGGGGACGAAAGACCAGGCTCCATCGTCACCATGACACCCTAGCCCCAGCTCTCAAAACCCCCCAACACCCCTACCCTGGATGCTGACAAGAGCCTGTCGCGCGGTCAGTCAGCCCCACGAGTGTGCGCGCGCACCACACGCACGCGGCCTGGTGCGGGGGGCGGCGGTGGGGGAGGCTGATAAGTGGGCATTGTGGCATTTAGATGGATACAATCACAGCCTAAGGATCAATATGAGAATTCCTCGGAGTTACAAGAATGAAATATATTTTTCATTGATTTGTTGTTTTAAACCATTAAAAAGATGGGTAAGCGTGTTAAAGCAGAGTAAATACTCAGGGCGCTAAAAAAACACTACCATTTTCACATTGTTGTAGAAAATCAATCTCGCTGACATACACTTTCAGAGTAAAACCCCAAAAAGCAGACGGCATGCCTCAGGCCCGGGAGTGAGCGTTCTCCGGCAGAGCTGGAGGCCAGCTGCGCCCAGCCATCAGAGGGGCGTGGGCCTCCCCCGAACAGGAGCCTAGCTCAAATTTACTCCCACATTTGCTTTTCGAAAGAATCCTACAAATGCCCAAATCCCCTTTTTTGTTTAAATTGACCAAGTGGCACCCATTTGCCTGGAGCACTAAGGCAGACAGGGTGGGAGCGATGAAATCGATAGCGGGAAATGGAGAGGCTGCAGCTTCCGCGTGGAGTTAGGCCGCCGAGCTTGACATTATTGATTTTACCTAGTTCAGCTGGCCTTGTAATTAAAATGTAAATTTGAGAAAGAGATTATGTCCTGACAGAAATGGTAGGATTAAGGGGAAGATAAAAAGCCCCTCGGTGAAAATTCAGAGAAAGAAATGAGAAAGAAAAGCACCAGCTTCCGCAGCTGTGTGGATTTAGACGAATCTACTGCAGGTTCACCTGCATTTAACTGAAAAAACAGCGGCGGAATATAAACTACGTTATGAACTGACTCGCCGGTCACATTTCCAGGGCCCTGGGGCCACCAGGGCTCACAGTGGGATTTAGGCTGGTGGCTGTCTCGGGCACGCAGTCGACCCGCGGGACCCCCTGCAGCCCACCTGTCTGCAAACACAGATCCACGTCGGCCACCAGCATGACCTTCCAGGGCAGACAGGATGCTGAGAGCCTTCCAGAGAAACGGGGTGAGCCGGTGGCAGCGAGACCACCAGGGTCTCTGCCTCCCTCCCTGGGCTCCCGAGTCGCCCTCCGGGGGCCAGGCCAGGGGCACCAGGGACTCGGGCCCTGCCGGCCTCAGGAGCACAGGGGCACAGAGGAGGACGCATCCCGCCTGCCGGACCAACACCACAGAGCTCAGCGGAGGCGACATGCGCACTGCCAGGCTTGCAGATGTCGGCATCAGGAGTTTCTCCATGGGGAAGCCGCTCTGCTCCGGCGGGGCTGGGCTCCAGCTGGCAACACCTGGAGGCAGGGTCACCCACTGTGGCGCCATGGCCGGGCTGAGTCCACGCGCGTGTCCTGTGAGCACGGCGGGCCCACACAGCCTGTCGCCCAGTCCCCTCTGCCACTCCTGCCTAGCACCTTGCCAGTGGGAGTGGTGGCAGCCCCACCGTCCCTGCTGAGGGCCACGGCCTGCATGGCAGAGCGGACGAGGCGCAGACGAAGCGCTAGCGGACCGCAGCTGTGCTCACCGCGGTCATCAGAACTGGCGACCAAGCCCGGCCCCAGGCCAGAGACAAGCTCTCCCTCCTGCGGAAAGGGCTCAATGCCCTCCAAGCAGCACGTGCTGAGGGCCAGGGCAAGTGTCCGCAGCTGGAAAGCCTCGGAGAGACGACTAGCTAGGGTCAGCGTGGGGCTCCCAGGCCCCAGAGGCAGGGCCCAGCGCCTCAAAGCCGGACCTCTGCTGGGCGCGCTGCCGGCCGCAGGAGGCTCTCAGTCACGGGCTGCCCGTCACCAGACTCCTCTGCTGCAGAAACTTGGAGAAGTGACAACACTGAACGGGCTGTTCCCTGGCAGTCCTGCCCCACTGCCCACTGTCCCAGCCTGGGGCACGGGCAGCCGCGGGAGTGTCCGGGCTTCTGCTGGGCTCCGGCCTGGGCACGGGAGGGCGGTCACTGCTCCCGACAGATGCCTTAGGCAGTCCCCAGGTACTTCGTGGGTGCAGGTGGGGCCTCTGGCCACAGGGAGCCCCTGCTCTGGGGCGAACAGCAGCATAAACCGGGGATGGCAGGCCATTTCAGGTGCAGAAGAACACGGAAGAACAAAGGGCAGGAGGATTGCCTATCGGTCAGAGGAAGACCCAAAAGCTAAGAAGTGAAGGCCCGCATGGCTGGAGCAGAGGGCGAGGCAGGCACACAGGCCCTGGCCGGCTGGGAGCAGGGGTGGGTCGCCGCTGCTCCCACATCCAGGCTGGTGCCCGGGGAGAGGAACTGGGGCTGCGCAAGCGGCAGCCGTCAGGTCTGGAAGTGCCACTTTGGCACGATGCCCCTACTGGGCCACAGCGCCACTCCTGAGCTCCAGTCATCTACACTCTGGTTAACAAACTCACATTTCACCTTACAGACTCAGAGAGAAATCAACTGGTCTGTTTTTCCACAAAAGCCACGGGTCTTGTTTTTATTTGCCACCTCTGTGTGTGCTGGGTAGATCCTGCGGGCCCACACCCCTTCTTGCTAGATGGCCACCGTGCTGGGGTGCAGACACGGGAAAGAAGGAAACCCCAGACAGCAAAGACCAGTCGGAGCTGGGGCTGCACTTCCCAGGAACAGCCCTCCTCCGCCACGAGCTATGGAGGTGTCCTGGGCCAGCAGCGGAGTCCATGACTCCACAGGATGGCAAGTGGGGATGCCCCAGCCACGGGGCCCGGGGACTAAGGAGCCCAGAGCACGGTCACCAGTCTCCTGCCACCTCGGGAGTCACCCACAGCACTGTCCCCGGGGCACAGGAGCTGTGCGCGCTCTCTGCTCTGGGGTGCCCGCCCCACTCCTAGACTCGCTCCCCAGTGCTGAGACTTGTGTGTCCCCAGCAGGGCTGCCCCTCGTGTGGCGCCAGCCTGGCTGTGCCCACTGATTGGGTCTGGAGCCTGCGCACCAGGGACAGCGGGAGCCCACTGTGGGGAGGCCTTGGGGAGGAGCCCGACCCGAGAGTACCTGGGGAACAGAAGGAGAGTTGCAAGATTTTCAGTGACAGATCTGCAGTGTCAGCAGGCAGGGTGCCCACCCTGGCTGGCTCCCCTGCTCAGTGGGCCCCAGACCCCAGATGTGAGGTCATGCCCTGAGGGTCAGCATCTTTAGCAGGACCCCACCCAGCCCCTCCCAGCCCCCCGCACTCACCATACTCCGGCCGCAGGTGGTCGGGGATGCAGGCCTCATACCCCTCCTTCTCTGGGACCTCGACAAAGTCCCCATCATCCTCGTCCTCATCCTCATCCCTGTCCCCTGGGGCTGCCACCTGTGGAAACACCCCCAGACCTACGTATGAGCACAGCACAGAGGCCCGGAGGTTCCCGGTCCTGCCGCAGCACTGGAGATGGAAGATCATCTCTGGGCCTGGCCCCGCTCCTGAGCTCACGCCAGATCCGCAGCTCCCCGTCCAAACCACATACAAACCTGCCCCACCACCTGGTGCCCTTTGAAATGCATGGGAGAGGCGCAGGAGTAGGTGTGTTTCCAGAGCCTCAGGCGACCAACTTCACCCAGTGAGAGGCAGGGCCGCCCCTCCCTCCAGACCAAAGCACCGCCCACCCTTCTCGGGGGCAGCTCTGGGGATGCTGGTGTGACTACGGCACTTCCGGAACATTCTGTCCTTAAGAATGACTTGTTAAGGGCGCCTGGGTGGCTCAGTTGGTTGGGCAACTGCCTTCGGCTCGGGTCATGATCCTGGAGTCCCGGGATCGAGTCCCGCGTCGGGCTCCCTGCTCGGCGGGGAGTCTGCTTCTCCCTCTGGCCCTCCTCCCTCTCATGCTGTCTCTCATTCTCTCTCGCTAATAAATAAAATCTTAAAAAAAATATATATATAGGAGCTAACTGTAGCCCCCCAGATTCTTATGTTGAAGTTCTAACCCCCAGTGTCTCCGAACAGAACTGTATTTGGAGACAGGGCCTTTAAGGAGGTGATGAAAGGGGCGCCTGGGTGGCTCAGACGGTTAAGCGACTGCCTTCGGCTCCGGTCATGATCCTGGAGTCCCGGGATCGAGTCCCGCATCGGGCTCCCTGCTCGGCGGGGAGTCTGCTTCTCCCTCTGGCCCTCCCCCTTCTCGTGCTCTCTCCATCTCATTCTCTCTCTCAAATAAATAAATAAAATCTTTAAAAAAAAAAAAGAATGACTTGTTAAAAAGCCACCGAAAAAACAGTTTCCTTTGGATGAGACCCCTTTCCCCACCCAGGTCAGTGTAGTGAGGGCCCCAGAGCCACCAGAGGAGCTGGGGGGCCACCTCCACCATAGCCTGCCCAGAGGGCCTGAAGAACTGCACGGGGCCGGCTTCCTTTCTACGAGACCCGGACCCTCTGCCCCCACCCGCTGGCTGGGCAGCACCCGGCCTCTCCACGGAGGTCCACCATGGAACAGGAGTCGGGCTTCTGCAGCTGGCCCCACATTCTCAGTGACCCCCCACAGCCCTAGGACTGGACTTGAGGAGAGCAGCCCCCCCCCGGATGGGTCCTTCCCAAGAGGGTCACAGCAGGGAGGAACCAGGAGCGCCCGCCCCACTGCCAACCGGCCCTGGAGTACTCAGGAGCCAGCTCAGCCAGACCAGGGCGCAGACCTTTACCACAGTCTCAATCCCACGGAAGGGAACAGCCAGGATGGAGGCCCCGTCAGATAAATGCCAACTACTGGGGCAAACTCTGGAGAACCTCGTGACACATGCCTTCACTTCCGAAATCTTTCTCCACAGCACACCTCAGGGCCACCGTCGAGGCGGAGGACGGGGAGCCTGGGTGACAATGGGGGCAGGAGGACCCCCAGGCTCAGCTGAGTCACAGATGCCGGCAGCCCCCCGCAGCTGCCCGTCGCTGCAGAGCTGGGCCTGGTGGCGGCCACCGTGACCCGGGGCATCAGCAACCACATCTGCAGTTACCTGCGGCCCAGGGATGCCCGCGGGGGAGCCACCGCTGGCCCCCAAGAGGCACAATCAGATGCAAATGCACTTTGTTTGGGTACACCCCACTGCGGTGCATCTGGGAAGCGCGGGAGACATTAATCATCGGAAACTGTAATTTTTTGTTATCAGTCTAACACTGATCAAAAGGGAAGCCTGTCTCCACCACTGACCTGTGAAACGTCCCAATTATACTCTTTGGAAATGACAGGGGCACTTAACTCCCGAGCTGGGCAAATGACGGCGATCAATCACATTTGAATAACAATGAGCCACGGACCTGAAAATTATTTTTGTATAGAATCTACCCAGGAATTTATGAAAGGTGGAAAGCAGCCCAAGGTTTTAGGGCATTACGGTTCTCAGCTAGTGCGTATCAAACACTAAACAGAATTTATGTGTTTTAATTTTCTAAAAGGTAGATGTGGACTGGGTGCTACAATGCAGAACAGAGAGCACCGGATTTTAAATATGGGGGTCATTTTCATAAAATATTACGCTTACCGCTCACACCCCTCAATTTCACCAGGGACTTACTAAATTTTCATTTCCTAAAAAATATTTCGCTGCTTAGCTAACTATTAGGAATTATACCCTCTTTCTCCCCAACTCAAACTGTTTATTCCTGTGATGAAATACGGAGCCCTGGGCTGCTCTTTGTTCTTAAATTAACACCGCTCAAGGCGGGCCAGGCCGCACCCACCTCCAGGAGAACCCACTGGGGCAAGAACTGCCCCCTCAGGGTCCCCTCGGCCGGGGCACTGGCCTCTGCAGCAATCTACTTGTGTGCGTGAGCCGTGAGCCCTCTAGCCGCGGGTGGCCCCCTGGAACCACGACACGGGGCCAGAGACGGACTTTGCTGCTAACGCCGAATCCGCCGAATCCGCGAATCCGCGCTCCAAAGCCTCCAAGTTCAACATGGAGTTCCCAGGGCGGTGTCGGCTCTCTGAACCCCCAGCACCTGGGGGAGGGCAGTGACACCCACTGTCCAGAGGACCAAGCCCCATGACCAGGCACAGTCACACTGCTGTGACACCCATGTGACCTGCTCCAGGGCCTCACGCCAAACGCCGGCTCAGAGAACAGGAACACCGCCACCAGCCAGGCCAGGAGGCCCTCTCTAAAAGCCCGGCAAAATGGCACGGCGGCTGGAAGGAGCCCGGCCGGAGCCAGTCCCGGAGTGGGGCAGGGAGGTGGCCACCTCCCCTCAAGGTCAAAGCTCACAGACTGGCAGGGGGCAGGAGGCAGGGCGCGGGTGCGTGGATGCCTGAGGATCCTGGGAAGGAAGGAAGCTCACGCCCTGAGGCGGCAACCGGTTGAAGGTGGGTGGTCCTCAAAATGGGGTCAACTCATGAACTGTTCTCATTCTGCAGCCCCCCACCCCGCCCCCGCCGCGTCTGGGGGGTGTGCACCCACCTCCTCCAACAGGTGGAGTCCCTGGGCAGGCAGCCCGGGAGGCCCGGGCAGGCGCTCAGATCCCTGTGGCCCACCGGACGCCTCCCACAGCGGTGGCCCTTCGGGAGACGCCCACAGCCGCTGCCGCTGGGAGGCACAGAGGGGGGCCGCGGGCCTTCCGCCGGTTTCATACACATGGAGTCGCACCCACAGTTAAAAGGATTTAGAAAAATGAGCCTCTGGGATCATAATTAAACAAGCAATAAAATGGCTAAAATATACAACACAATCAGCGTACAGCAGTGCGGGTATCGGGGTTACTGATTATTTGAGGAGGAAAAGGAAGAGCGACCTGGCTCTGGGAGCGGGTCGGCCAGCCAAACGCACGCCCAGATGCAGCTGGGACCGTTAAATAAATTTTGTACGATCTAATTAACTCGGTGCGCAATCTCAATTACTTTTCACCCAAGAAATCACTTTTGTTCAGTTTTATGTGTGTCTGTTTCCCTTTTTAAAAAAAAAAAAAATGATGTAAGGCCTCGTCAGACAAGTGAGCTCCAAACTGCATTTGTCTTTCAGCGGCTTGATGGCCATGCATTTAAAACCCCATTCTATCTTATAAACTAAAAATTAAACGTGCTCAGCTGTGATGGTCGTCATTGCATCTGCTATTTATATGCTAATGCCCTCCCTGGAAGGCCGTGCAAATTGCCCAGCTACGCCAATACCTCATGTGCATCTCCAGCTGCTGGGGACGCGCCTTCAGAGGGCAGAGGACGGTGGGGCGCGCGGGGCTGACCAGGGCAAGCACGAGGGAACAGGGACCCCCCGCCGACACCACCCAGGGCACGCCGAGCCTGCTCGGACGCAGACAAGGCCGCAGAGCACGTGGTCCCCTGCTCAGCGGGAACGGAGCTGGTGCAGACGGGCGTCACCGTGTTCCGGAGTGACTGCAGCCCCCTTTCCTGTCTGATCCAGATCCGCGCAGGATGAGGTGCTCGACAGGCCTCGCCTTGGAAACTGCCTGAGGCGGTGCAAGCAACCAGGCTGTGGGTCAACGGGACACCTGGACCATTTCCAGGCCAAGGCTGGGGCCAAGAGCCCTGCTGCGTCTGGGTGCGTCTGTCCCCGACACAGGTGGTGACCCCGGAACCACAGGCGGGTAACTCGAGTCTGCCACGGAGCAGACAGGCACCCTCTCCTCCGCGGTGGCCACCCTGGGGAGCCCATGTGAGCGGCTGAGCCACGGGACAGCACATCCCACAGAGCGCACAGTGCTTCCCCAGTTCTCACCACCCAAGGAAGCGGCATCCACACAAGAACAGGAAAACCCGCTGTGCACGCTCTCCTCCCTCAGCCCAACCTTCACAGGCAAAATGCAGGCAGCCGGCGCCCTCCGAGGCCAAGGCTCACACAACCTCCCCCCAGACTCGGTCTCACCACCTGTGTCTGGGGTAGTGACGTGACCCACCTCACAGGGCCGCTTGTGGAATCAAAGGGGTGACGGTGAAGGTGTTCAGGAGCAAGGGGTGCGCAGCAGTGCAGGGGGAGGGCTGGGCGCGGCGGGGCTGCGCTCCAGGGCCCCAGGGGAGAGGGCCGGCCCTGAGCAGTGGGGCGCCTGCGTGTGCTGCCAGCCCTGGTGAGAAGGGCGGAAGGCGTGCGGACCCCTCCCCCGGCTCCCAGCCCTGCAGCCTCGTGGCCTTCAGCGTGATGGAGGGAGCCGCGTCTCCGGGAAGGTTGTTTACTGGCCTGCTGCGCACAAGGTCCCGGCTGCTGGCTGATTTAGTTCCCCTGCCTCCCTGGGGTGCCTGACTCGTTCAACATTTCATTCCGCGGCTTCCTGCTCTGTCCTTTTCACCTACAGGAAGCCGGCACTCACGTGGCTCCCACGGCACAGAAGACTTGTGGACACAACGGCAGCAGGAGCGTCCAGGGCCCCTGCCTGAGGTGGGAGGTGCTTCCCCGGCAGAAGGCCCGTCCCGTCAGCTGGGGAGGCTGCACGGGCAGGCAGCGGGCGGCAGCACGGAAGGAAAGCCTCCCAGAGCCACGCAGGGCGATGTCTGCTTTGGGAACGCGTGAGGATGTGCCCGTGGTCCAGACCCTGTGGCCGCGTCAGACTGGTGTTCGGCGAGGATGGAGACACCCACGCGAGTATTCTACCCGCTTATACAACCCAGCCGTTAAAAAAAAATCCTGCTGATAGTTTATATAAACTGATGCCTGAAGTTATTTTTTACAGACACAGTAGTTGGTAGGAAATTAGTATTTTGTTAATTACACAATACACAATAATTGGTGATCGTGGCCACATAATTAAACCGCAGGCAATTTAAAAGTTTATACAGAATTTTTATCAGTTTCACGAATGTAGCAGGCACAGATTATTACACCTCTCCCACAGCAGAGGGCTGGAAACTAAATCTACCAAGTGATGCTCCACATTGATCTATTTGAGATTTATCCCCAGCTGCTTCCAAACAGAACAGAGACACACTCTATAAAACAAACAGTTAAACATATTTAAACGGACTTAAATATTTCTCAAAGATGGAACCTCTATGTCAAAAGGAAAACTACGTAGAAACCAGCAGCAACACAAAACCAGAAACGGGACACCTTCCAACACCCCCACCCCGAAGGGCTTGTTCCCAGCTGGGCTCCCGACTTCTCCCCAGCATCCAAGCTGCCAGACAGGAGCCCCGTGTTTGTGCTCATCTCTGACACATTTGTTAGAGGTTCTAAAATCCTCAAATCCCACGTTCCTGAATCAGCGTCCCCGGCTCGGCCAGCTGTGCACGCGGTTACCACGCCGACCCCGCCAGGCTGGGAAACGCTAAGGCAAATGATTTAAAGCCCCGGCCGTTTTATTTCAAAATGAGCAGGGAGCAACTCGTTGGTAATTTCTAATTACTGCAGTGGCTCCCGCAGCCGCCCGCCCTGCGCGGGGTCGAGCAGATGTGCAGATACGCGGCGCCCACCTGAATGGGGTGCTGCCACTCAGCCACTCGAGCCCCAATCGCTTCATGTCCAGGTGCCGCCGCCCCCCAGCGCGGGTGAGCACAATCTCCAAGGACTTCGGAGCAGTGCCTTTTTTAAATGAGTTGGTGGAGAAGTGTCTGGAAAGCGTCCGTTCGGCTGACAGAGACAGTGATGCGCCCTTCCCACTGAAGCCACGCCACCTTCCCACAGGCAGCTGCAGCCTACAGGGCCTCAGTGACCCGCGAGTCTGAGTCCCCGCCGGCCCTGCTGTCCCCATGCAGGAGGGGCAGGGCCCCTTCACCCACAGCCATCCTCCAGGCTGGACTCCCACCCTCGCCAGCGCTCCCCCGAGGCTCCCTGACCGGCCTGCCCCGAGCAGCATGGAGCTGCCCCCACCAGACGCTCCCTCGGATGCCTGGGGACCATGCCGAGGGCTCCCAAACAGTCCAGGCACAGGCCAGGCTCTGTGTGGGGCTGGGGCTGGAGCCGGCCCCGCAGAGCACCTTGCATCTCCTGCACTGGGAGGCGCCGGCCTAGGCCGTTAGGAGACCTGCCCTTCCCCTGGGGCCCTAGAGCCGTGAGGGGAGAAGGTTCTGCTGCCAGCTCTGGGCTCCGAGCCCTGCCCGCCCCAGCAGTGCTGCGGACCCCAGGCCTGGCGGGACAAGGTCATGCTGCCCAACCAGCCCTCATGGCTTCCAGGGCTCTCCCCAAAGCCCCAGCTGCCCTGAGGGTGCCTCCCCCAGTTCCTTCAGACACAGTGCGAGCCCTTGCTGGGCGGGGGGGCTGGTCCTCAGGGCGCCATGAATCCCCACACCCCTCCCTGCTCTCAGGCCAGCCGCTGCCCTGATGCCGAGACCCTGGCTCGTCCAACGTTCAGAGATAAATCCCTCCCAACGTGCTGGACGAGCCGACTGGATCACCTCCTTCCTGAGACCAAAGAACAACTTTCCTTCGGTATAAAAAAAAAACACCTTCGTCAAAACTCACGCAGCTATCTTCTTGGTGAGCTCACAGCCCCCAAGCGAGGCTCTACGAAGAAACTCGCGCCCACAGAAACCCCGCTAGGACATCAGCCGGCAAACGCCAGGCAGCCTGCAGGCCCTGCTCCCAGCCCAGAACTTTCTTCAGACTCCACAGCTTTGCGGGAGAAAGACAAGACCGCCCTCTGCCGGTCCCCAGGGGCCCCACACCCTGCACCTGGAAGACAGCCGGTGGGTCATCCCTCAGAAATGCACACCAGGGCAGTGGCCCTGCGACAGGTGTCCAGTGGCTCTGGAAGGGTCAAGGTCACTGGGTGCCAAGACCCACGGTGTCAGCCACTGTCCGTCCTAGGTCTGAATGGCTCCGAACCTGCTCTCTTCCTTCCTCCCACCCCAGAGCTCCTGCTGGAAACAGTTACATCCAACCAGAGCAGATGTGCAGACAACGCCGCTCAGTGGGCCAGGTGCGGGGTCCCAGCACCCTGGCAGAGCGGTGCACTCCGGAGTCCGCTTCCCTGCTTCCGAGAGGGCGGCAGCTATGCTGACCCCGCTGCAGCTCTGAGTGCCCTGCCCTGCTGGCAGGCCCCGAGAACACCTGCAGAGGGACGCGGCTCTCACGTCCATCTCGGACGTTAAAGTCTAGGTCCTGGTACAGGCCACGGGAGGGGGCCCCCGAAGTCACCTAGTGTCCCAGGAGCTGATGGACTTCACCCATGCCCCGTCAGTAAGTGTGGGCCTGTCCCTGCTCCACAACCGTGCCCGGGGACACCGCACGCAAGGGGACTAGCCTCCCCCTCCCAAACCTGTGCCTGTGAGGTACCACATGACCAGCAGATGCCTGGCCTTGACCAGCCTCCCAACTGGGGCACCAGGCTGCATGTTCACCCCACCTCGCCGCCCGGGAGCTCCTCCGTAGGGCCCTGCTTGGGACCATGGCGCCCACCTCCCCAGGCCAGGGACACGGCCCTCTGCGTAAGCCCGAGGACAAGTCCTGATTCTGTGTCTACCACAGACACCCTAACACCGAGTGTCCTTAGCCACGATGCAGGTGGACGGGACGAGACGCTGAAACCCGGAAGGCCCTCACCAGCTCACGGGAGGCTCTGCTGGGCACTCGGGAGGCTCAGGGTGCGGCAGTGCGGAGGAGCTGGCCTGGGTCTCAGCTCAGCCCATGGCCTCCTCCTCCAGGGCCCTGGGATCTCCCTCCCAACTAGAACCTTCTGCCTCCTCCCACAGCTCTCCCATGCCCTCCTGCCCTGGACCCTGTCCCTGCCCTCATCCATGGGGAGGCCTGCGCTGTGCTCTCTGGCCCCCCAGGCCAAAGCTGCCATTTCAGGAAAGGAGCTCCCAGCGGGGCAGAAACCAGAATACTTCCAAGCCCCAGTTATTCTTGCTGACTCAGAAAACAGCTCAAAGAGGAGGTGTCCTTGCTGTCACCCCTCCCCAGCCTGCTGGCAGCACTCACCTCCCTCCAGCGCCCCTCCTCAGGCTTGATGTCCAGCTCTCCCGATCGCCTCAGGGCCCTTTCCAGTTCCGTCTTCAGGTCGATGGCAGCTTCCAGGTGCCCACCGTGGATCCCTGCGCGGGTGAATAGCTGCCAACAAGGGAGCGCATCATTCAGTCCGGCTGGGGCGCCCTCCCCCCCCCCCCCCCCCCCCCCCCCCCCCCCCCC
>NC_058404.1:203169965-203251677 GCF_002201575.2 Neomonachus schauinslandi
CGGGGGTAGGCGGGACGGTGGGGGGGGGAGGATGGGGAGGAGAGACGGTGTCCCGGGGAGGAGAAGGAGGGGAAGGCGGGGGAGAGACAGGGTCCTGGGAGAGGAAGAGGAGGAGGAGCGGGGGGAGGAGGGACGGTGTCCCAGGAAGAAAGCGGGCGGAGGCGCGGCGCGTCCTGGGGAGAAGGAGGGAAACAGTCCCGGGGACGAGGCCGGCCCTCAGAAAGGCCCGGCCCGGCCACAGCCCCTGCCGGGTATCGCGACGACCGCGACACCTACCGCGTACCAGGCCGCTCGCCTCGCCCCTCCCCTTCCGGCGGAGAACCCGCCCCTATCACGTGCCCCAATTCGCCACAGTCATTGGCTCGCCCTGGCACGGGCTGCGCGGGGACGAAGATCAGCGCGGCGACGACCGCACCTAGGCGCGACGCGACCGCTGTCACCTTAGCCCGCCCTTTCCGGCGGGGGCCCCGCCCACCTCCTGTCACGTGGCCCCGAGCTCGGCAGCCAGTGGCTCGCCCTGACCCTGGAAGCGCGAGCGCCGGGGCGGGGCCGAGGTCTGCGCGGTGACGCAGGCGCGCTCCCGGAGGGTCGGGACGGCCGAGGCGGGCGAGAAAAAGGAAGCGGGCGGGCGCAGGAAGTCCTTAAAGGAGCCGCGTGCCCGGGTGCCGGGGCAAGGCGGGGCAGACCCGAGGGGGGTGAGCCTGGTCTCCACGCCGCGGTCGCCCAGGAGTGTGGGATCCCCGGGCCCTGCCACCGCAACAGACAGGCCGAGATGGCCAGGGTGGGAGCCGGTGCGCGCTTCTCCCGCGGGCGCCGGAGACCCCGCCGCCCCGCGCCGCCCCGCGCCGCCCGCTGTCCCGAGGGGCCGAGGAGGAGGCGGCGGGGGGGTTCCCCCAGGGCCGGGGCCCGCACGACGTTCGGAGTTGGGTGACGTGAAAAGGGGCGGCTTGCGTGGCGGCCCCCAGCACCTGCCGGCATGCGGGGCCCTGGCAGTCCCTGACCCGCCGTCGGACGCCCGCGGGAGTCCGCGCAGCTCCTGGAGGCGGTCAGCTCGGGAGCCCTCGCCGTGCAGGCGAGGACGCCTCCGGGCGCTGGCCTGGGCGCCTGCCAGGCTTCGTCATTCCCAGGGACGGCCCGCGCCCCTGCCGGCTGAGCAGTGCAGGCCCCGCTGGCCTCGCCGGGGCCCCGCAGTCACTCGCTCCTCATGCAGCCCAGGCCCCGACTCGCGCGGTCCAGCCGCCCGTGCGCACCCCTGGGTACTGGGCAACCCCACCCGGGGAGGAGGGCCCTGGGGGTGATCCCCTCACCTCTCTGGCCTGCTGCACCTGAGGGTCCTCTCAGAGCCAGGCGGTGGCCTCACCCAGCCCCTGCTTGGAGCCTGCGCCCTGTGTGCCCCCCTCCCACAGGCTGGGTGGCCACCACCCCCTTTGGGTTTTGTCTCTGCCTTTTCCTCAGGAACGCCTGCCTCACCCCTAGGTACTGAGGCCCCCGGTGCTTGGGGCTCTTTGAGGGGGTCTCAGCAGGTGCTCAGAAAGCAGTTTGCATGTTTTCTAGGCTCTCAGATAGATGCAGAACCGGGTGAAGGCACCACAGACGTTGGCGCACTGGACTGTTACCTATCTGCACAAAAACATGCTGTTCCTGGGAAGAGCTGTGCATTTGCCCTGTGCCTCCTTCTCCTCCTGTGACACCTGTGTCCACCCAGGTGGCCTGTGATGTTTGTGTGGCCCAGTCCCGTCTCCTGCCTACACCCTCGGTGCAGCTGATGGGATGTCTGTCCTTCCACTTACTCAAGCCAGTGACCTGGGGGCCCATGGGCCCCTGCGTCCAACCTACTGGGGGACCCCCGTAGGCCCAGCAGCTGCCTGTCCCCCCACTTCTGCCCTCACACCCCTAGAGTCCACTCACCTCACAGCAGCCAGGATGAAACTGTCAGTGCTGCCCACCACCCGCCTCTCCAGCCCCGCTGCTTCCCTCTGTGGAGCCCTCTCTCCTGCCTGGAAGGCTGCTCCCAGCCCACCCTCGCCAGCCTTGTAATTAGCCCCCTCCCTCTCTCTTCTTAGGCAACTCTACTTCATCCTGCAGTGCTGACTCCCTATCACACAAGGTTCATAATCTTATTTTTTTGTTTTCTCTTTGCTCCCAGAACATATGCTCCATGAGAACAGGGATCTTTATTTTGTTTCATGACGTCAGGTACACAGTAGGTGCTCAGTATTGAATGTTAAATAAATAGAATTAGCCCAGATGAATGTATTGAGGCCTAGAGGATATTGTAGAAGAACCAACTGGGACTTTCAGAGATGAGGAAACCCAGTGGGACGCACAAAAACCCTTCCAAGGCACGTCAGAACCAGACCGTGGAAAAGCAGTGATGAAAAGCAGTGGAAGAGAAAGCGCAACATATAAATAGTTAACAAAGGTAAGAGAGCAGCGGACTTCTTGGTCAGAACATCACAAGCTCGAAGATGATGGCATGAAATCGTTAACGTACTAAAAGAAAAAAAACCTGTCAACCTGGATTGTATATGCAGTGAACTATCCTTCCCAACCTGAATTAGATTGAAATAGAACACTTTCAGACCAAGAAAAGCTGAGTGAATTCATCGCCAGCAGGTCTGCATGGAAGCATGCAGTAAATTCTTCAGATGAGGAAAATGCTAGCAGATGCAAACTTAGATCTATAAAAGCAGTGAAGACTGCTGTAATTGGCAAATGTGGGTAAATATAAGATCTATTTTGTTTCAAATTTCTTTTCTAAATCATTGCTCACTGAAAGCCTAACAAGGAATTGCAGGGTACAGAATACAGAACGTCTGTAGAAGTAAATATGTGGAAACAGTAGGGTGCAAAGGGCAGGAGGGAGAGAGGCCATAAGTTTCTCAGATTCCTATGTTTACATCAAGTGGTATCATATTTGAAGGCACCTGTGGTAAGTTAAAGAGGTACGCTGGACCAGAGCAACTACGGAGGTACAACAGCTAAGAAGTCAACAGAGATAACAATAACTTTTAGTCTAAAGACGGCGGGTAAAGACAGAAAAGATAACAGGACAGACGGGACAAACGGAAAAATCTGACAAGACCAGATTTAAATCCAGCAATAATCATCACATTAAATATCAGTAGTCTAGACACTTGCTCAACTGAAATGCAGTGATTGTCCAATTGGACTAAAAAGACCCAAGGGTATGCTGTCTACAAGAAACAGACTTCAAATTTAAGACTTGGGTTGGAAGCAAAAGGATCAAGAAAGAGCTGACATACGAACACTGAACAGATGAGGGCCAGAGTGGCTGGGCCAAGACAAAGTGGACTTTATGATAAGATGTTACCAGGGAGGGTGCTTGCGCCTAATAACAGAGATTCCAAATACATGAAGCAGAAGCTCACAGACGTAAAGGGGACATAGACAAATTCACCTGTAAGCTTCTAAGAACAAGTAGGGAAAAGATCAGTAAGGACAGGAGAGACTAGCTGCCCATCACGAACTTGACCTGCCTTGCACTTGCAGGGCACACCCCCGACAGCAGGCAGATGTTCTCTTGCAGTGCATATGGAACACTTACCAAGGCAGGCATAAAACAAACCCATAAGTTTGAAAGGATTGAAACCATATGGAGTAGATTTTCTAACAATTAAATTAGAACTTAATAACAAAAAATATCTGGAAAGTCTCCCAAATATTTGAAAATTAGCTAACAGGCTTCTATAATCCATGGGTCAAAGGGGAAAAAAAAATCACAATGGAAATTATAAAATATTTTGAACTGCATGAAAATGAAAACATTAAAATGGGATGTTTATATTAGAAAGGAAAGGCCCCAAAGCAGTAATCTAATCTTCCCCTTAAGAAGCTAGAAAAAGGACAATTAAACCTAAAATAAGCAGGAGGAAGAAAACAATAAAGAACAAAAATAAATTACATAGAAAACAGGCAAATAGGGAAAAATCAAAGACCGAAAGGTGGTTCTTTGAAATGATCCATAAAATTGATAAGCCTCTAGGTAGTTATCAACAGAAAAGAAGAAATAAACGACCAATATCAGGAATGAGAGGGGACATCACTACAGATCCTACAGACGTTAAAAAGTAATAGAGTACGTTGTGAACAACTTGCTCAGCAAAGTACTAGCAAGTCAGATCCAGCAATACATTAAGACCTACACCATGACCACCAGAGGCTTATCTCAGGAACAGAAGGTTTGTTCAACTGCTCAAAGCCAATCACCAATTGTGTAGTTCTCTGTGTCACCCTTATCAGAACAAAGGAGAAGAGCCTTATGGTAATCTCATTAGATGAAGAAAAGAATATTTGACGAAATTCAACATGTCCTCATGATGGTAACTCAGGAATGAGGAGTAACTTCCTCAACCTGATAATTGCACCTATGAAAACCTAGAGCAGACATGGTCCTTCATGGTAGAGAGGACGCTTTCCCTGGAGATCGGAAACAAGACCAGGACTCCATTCTTACCCTCCTAGTTCACACTCTGCTGCAGACTTTTAGCCACACAATAAGGGGAGAAAAAGAAATGAAAGGCATAGAGATTAGACAGGAACAGGCAAAATGGTCTTTATTTGCAGATGTTACAACCGTGTACATAGAAAAGGCTTTATAACATACCAAAAAGCTACCAGAACAAATGAGCTCAGAAAGGTCACAGGACACAAGATCAATATACAAAACCAATGATATGTCTATATGTTACCACACTGGAACAATTGGGAAGTTAAATTTAAAAATCACACTGACAATAGCAGTAAAATGATGAGATACTTAGGATGAACAAAGTGCGTTGAGAACTGTAATGTAGGTGAGGTCTGGATACAGAAAACACCCTATTCACAGGCTGGTGGCCTCAATATGGTCACGATTTTTAAGTCCCTGTTGTGGGCTGGACTGTCCCCCTCACCCAAACTCATGTTGAGGCCCTGACCCCCATGCTGACTGTATTTGGAGGTGACTAAGTTCACATGAAGTTATGAGATGGGTCCTCATCCGACAGGACTAGTGTCCTCATAGTAAGGCTGTCTTTCCACACCTACAAAGGGAAGGCGGTCCGCGAACCAGCAAGAGGCTAGCAACCAATCTACTTCTGGCTTCCAAAACTGTGAGAAAATGTTTTTCTGTTGTTCAAGCACCCCAGTCTGTGGTGGTGTTATGGCAGCCTGAACAGACTAAGACAGTCCCCAGATTGATCTATAGATTCAATGCGATTCCAATTAAAATCTCAGCAAGCTGAGATTTACAAGCTGATTCCAAAACTTATGTGGAAATGCAAGCAAACAGTCAAAACAATTTTGAAAAAGCAGAAACTACATAGAACAAAAAGAGCTTATTTGTACTTTAAAGCTGCAGTGACCCAGATGCTGGGGTGTTGGGGTGAGGACAACCCTAGGGCAGCTATGCAGAGGAGAGTATCCAGAAATAGACTGAGAGAACTACAGCCTGGGGATTTAGCATTATTTGATGGAGACAAAAAAGCCTTCAACAAATGATGTTGGAACGACAGGAGGAACACATGGGGGGAAATGGTCCTCAGCCTGTTCCTCACACCACACACGTTCACTGCAACGGGTTACAAACCTAAACAAAAGCTAAAACTAAGTCTTCTAGAAGACAGAGGAGAATATGATTCGGACCTTGGAACGGGCAAATATTTCCCAGAACACAAAAAGTCATGAGCCATAAAAGAAAAAGTTAACTGAACTTTACTAAAAATAAAACCTCTGCTGGTCAAGTAATAGGCAATAAAGTGCAAATACACGTATCAGACAAAGGATCTCTGCCCCAGATATATAAAGCATTTCTACAAGGAAAATAAAAAGCTCATCCAATAAAAAATGGACAGAAGACTTGAACAGTTACAGGACTAAACTACTCAGCACATCGGAAGGAGCTCAGCATCCTTGGCCACCAGGGAAACACACAGTAAGCCCGCAGAGAGGTGCCGGCACATACCCACCTGAGCAGCTAACGCAAAGAATGACTCCACCAGGTGCTGGCAAAGATGCGGACGAACTGGAACACTCACACACTGCCCACGGGCACGTACACCGTTACCAGCACTTTGGGAAAAGCCTTGGCAGTTGTGAAAGTAAATGTATCGCAGCAGCATGACTCAGTTATCCTACCACCAGACATTTACTCAAGAGAAATGAAAATAATGTCCACGAAGAACTGTTCCAGCAGCATTCATAGCAGCTTGAGTTATAGGAACTAGAAACGACACAAACCCAATGTCCACCGAGGGGAGAACGGACAGCTTGTGGTGCACGTGGCGTGGATTACTCCTCAGCGATGCAGGACCACGGACACATGTAGCCACGGGGATGCACCTGAGGCAGCTGCTGAACCAAGTCAGGCACAAAGGAGCACATCGTCTGTGTTTTGATATATACAAGGGCAAGGCTGACCACCTGTGCTGAGAGAAGTCCCAGTGATGATTGTATAGCGGGGTGTAGATCGTCTGGGAGGACAGAAGGTACAGCCTCCTGGGCTCTGGGAACGCCGTCTACCTGGGCTTGGTGCTTATACCTGGGACATTTATCAAAACTCATCCCACTGTTTCTTGAGGGCCAGTGTATTCCGATGGGTACAACCGCTATGTCAGTTAAGACCCTCAGGGAGCCAACAGCCAACAGAATGTCTCAAGTCTGAGATGCCCGCCCAGTGCCAAGCGCTGGTGGGGACGCAGGGCAGGTGGAGCTGCGTCCAAGGTGGGTGGGTGTGGGCTAGTACAAGCGCTTTGGCCAACCGGCCGTCCGTGTCTACTGAAGTTAACGTGGGACCCAGCAGCTCCACTCAGAACATGGGTGTCCGGCAAGTCCCATGTGAGCTCGTTTGTGGCAGCTTCATCTGCAAACAGCCCAAACCTCCCCAGCATAGCCGGGACCAATTGCTATGCTCAGCTCACCCTGTGGCTGCCCGCGGCTGCCCCACAGCTGAGCGGCTCCCCCCATGGACGTGGTCCCCAGAACGGACCAGGAGGGGACCTGAGGGCAGGAGTGGTGTGTGTGGCTACATGCACGTGCACACATGCAAGTGTCCTCACGACGTTGGGAAGGAAAAGGGGAGGCGGCACAGATGACGGTCAGAGTGAGGCCGGGGGGCCAGGGCTGCATGGCGGGAAGGAGCCGCTGCCTCCCCGCACCCACCCAGTGCTCTGAGCAGGGGCTCAGCCTGTGGGCCAGGTGCTCACTGGCCGCCGGAGGCCACGTGCGCTGGCGCGTCAGGGGAGACCCCACTCGGAGGGCCCAGCCACACTGGCTTCCCCTAAAGCAGAGCACAGCGCCCCCTGTGGGCGCTGGAGCAGGACTCTGGGGTGGGGCAACGTGGGGGCCCCAGGACCCACCCTGCCGCGTGGCCGCAGACCGGGGGGCCTGGGGTGAGCAGACACCAGCGAGGGCGTTAGAATGCACAGCAGCTTCTACCTCACACAGACATAAGAAATAGAAAACCCTTTTATTAACAGGTTTTACATTTACAGTTTATTAGCTAATCAACATCAACATGCAAAAATAAGCGCTAAATACAAACCTCTACGGGATGGTTTTGTGTAAACTACAATGGTTCATCTGATTTGAAAAGTCATCGGTGGTTACTCGGACTGAACTACTAGTTTCTGTAACGAACAGCATTAGATCTACAGTTACGGAGCCGTCGGCAAGGCCTCTGCAGAACTCGGTCCAGTGGATTTCCACGTGAATACATTCTCAAGCAGGAAATAAGGCGCACGAATGACGTGACATTGAACCTAGCACACCCTAAGCCCCCCCAGGGCGGTGCAGGTGCAGCCCCAGGTGCAGCCCCAGGTGCAGCCCTGTGGGCCGCCGGGCGGGGCGGGACGGGCGGGAGGAGGCGGGGTCGGGGGCGCGGGAAATAACCGCCTCCTGTTTCCGAAGCGGCCGAAGCTCCCTCAGCGGCGGCGGGAAGGTCTCTCTGAAAGGGGAAGGCGGCAGGTAGCTCACGCGCTTCGGAGTCCTACCAGCGGAAAGGCTGTCCCCAAGCACAGACGTGCGGATCCGACTCCTCCCTTCCTAGGAGTACCCATCGGCGCTCACTGATCTTTGGTCGCAAGAAACAGAAACGCAGGCGGGCGGGGGCGCGCGGGGCGGCCCGGCCTACATGATGTACACCTTCTCGGCTTGGGAGAAGTGGAACACTTCTTTGGTCCTCGGGCAAACGACTTTGTCATCTTGACGGATAGACAACAGAGACTGAAAAACAATGGGGGGGGGTGCGGCGCATGAGCACACGGACCGCGCGCGGGACCTCTCCAAACGCTGCCTCGGGAGGCCCGCCTGCCTGCGCGCCCTGAACCTGAGGCTTCTCGACCGCCGCCCGGCTCTCCAGGGGCAGCGCAGGGCCGAGCCGCCCACAGCTGGGGACCGCGCCCGGGGACCACACCCCGCACCCCGCACCCCACACCCAGCGCAGCTGCCAGGCACCTGGTGCAGACCCTTAGGACGGCCAGGCCCACCGCCAGCCGCCCTCCCCTTCCGCCCCACCCCTTCCTGCTCCCGCCCCCCACCCCCACCCCCACCCCGCGGCCCCCAAGGCCCCTCACGTTGTAGCCGTAGACGTAGCCGTTGGGCAGCATCATGGGCGGGTTGTTCTCGTTCATCACGTCGCCCGAGATCTTGCAGACCAGGCGGGAGTTGGCGCAGTGGGCCATGGGCAGGGGCTGCGCCAGCTTGTTCAGGGAGCGGCTGCACACGGGGCAGTCGGGGCTCTTGGAGCTGCCGTCCTCCTTGTAGCACTGTCTGTGCTCGGGTTAAGGAAGGGTCTGGGGGGGGTGGGGGGGCACCGTGCAGGCTGAGGCCACCCAGGCTGCATGGCAGAAATCAAGCCACAGCAAACACCGCATCCAGCAGGAAAATGGTCTGAAGCCAGTGCCCCTCCCAGCCGGGGGACTCCGCCGCCCCCGCCCCTGTGCACCTGCCACGTTCTCACACACCTGAGCCCACGCTGGGTCCCATCACACAGATGGCCACGAAAGCCAACAGCCCAGGGTCCCACCGGGCCCACATGCCGCACTCGAGAGGGACCTTCGGGTGCTGGGGTCCCAACCCCGCGGCTCTCCGGCAGCAGGGGAATGGCCGCTGTGCCACACACATTTTCAAAGACACTGGACCGGGGGCAGCCAGGGCTCAGAGCAAAAGAAGTTTGAGAGGACTCTCAGGAATCCCACAGGGAAACTTCCAAAAGGTGCCCAGTCCCAACTGCCAGAAGGTACGCCAACACCAGCCTCCGACCCGCGAGCAGTGTGCCAGGCAGCGTCTGGGACTGCGTGAACGCTCAGCGAGGCTGCGTGCAAAGGTTTCCACAGACCAAGGGGAGAGGCTCAGCCCCACCCCCACCCCGAGGGCCTGAGACGGAGACCCCACAACACAAACCAAGAGCACAGGTCTCAAGGTGGGGGGGGTGCAGCACCTGCTTGCTCGCTGGAGGGCAGAGGACCCCAGACAGGGACCACGGCTAAGGAGGGTGGAGCACGTGGGCGCCCTTGCCCGCCAGAAGGATACGGTGTCTTTATCGCCGAGAGGCCGGCCTGCAGCGTGAGGGTGAACACAGAGTTGTTCCCCAGCTGGTGTAGCCGGTAGTTGTCGTACCGGAACTGCTGGATCAGCATCCGCCACCGGGCGGGGTCCAGCAGGTCCTGGAAGAGACAGGGCAGAGCGGTGCTGGGGACGGCACAGTGCCGTCCCCGACAACAGCACACAAGAAACCCTTCCCACGCCGGCCCGGGCCCCACGAACCCGCGCCCACCGGCCACAGAGCAGTGCGGGGCGCCTGCAGCCTGGACTCCCGAGTCCGCGTAAGGACCGCCGCCACGTGGTCTGCATGGACACAGATGCTCAAGGGTTGGGGGGCCTGTGGCCTCACGGCAGGAAGGGAACACAGTGGGCCGAAGAACAGCACTGAGGTCTCGGGGGGAAAAGTCTCACTCCAGAACCTCAGGCCTGGTCAATGTGTGTCCCGGGCTTCCCAGGTTCAGAGTCAACAAGAGAAGGGAGAGGAGGGCGCATGCCAGCAAGAGGGAAACTGCACGTCAAGCACTGGGGTCAGGGCCCCACATTGAGGGAGGAAGCGTGGGCACCCCCGTTCAGCGGGGCTCCACGGGCAGACATCACGCGGAACTCCAACATTACAAAAACACAACTTTAATGTCGTTTTTATCGAAGCAAAGTCCACAGAGGACCAAGCCCAGAGTCCAGAGGCTCCGCATCCCCCCTCCCTGAGACCCCTGGCCTTGGGCCTCTGGTGCGGCCACCTCTCCCTGACCAGGGCACGTCGTCCTGCTTCTCGTGTGACCCACTGAGACACACCTGCCACAGGGGGTGAGGCTCTGTCCCCGCCCCAGCACTGCCCTTCAGGGTCCCGTGCCCCCACCCGGCGCCATCCCCTCTGTGTGCACCCTGGCTTCCTCCGGTGTGCCGTCCGTGTCCAGGTACGAGGCTGTGTGTCGATGGGCTGTGCCTGTCCCCCGCTGGCCTTGGCTCCACAACGGCTGCGTGGCTTCTCTTCACGCCGCCTCGGTGCCTCCGAGGGCCGGCCCTCCGGCTCTGACGGAGCACTGGCCTCGCTCTTCGCAAGTGGGACGCCTCACTCCCCAGGGCAGGCCCTGACTGCACCTCTCACAAAGCTTCTCCAGAGCAGGGAAGAGAGACCGAAGAGGCTGCCAGCTGAAGTTCGGTCTCACTCCGGCAAGATCCCTGTGGCCGGAGGGCTGATTACAGGACGTTCCGACACCACAGAGCTGTGTTGAGTCCAGGCTCGGGGGACACGCTTCCAGCCGCCCTGCAGACGGCCTGCGGCCGAGCACTCCAGCCAGCGGGGGTGCCCCTGGGCAGAACCCACCATCACGGCTCAGGGAACAAGCCCGGCTCAGCCCACAGGGAAAGCAGTTTACTTCAGTCCTTCTGGGGGACGGGCTGGCAGCCGGGGACGACACCGTGGTTGAGCGTCTTGTGTCCCCCACTGTTGACGCTGTCAGCAGGTGGACCTCCGGGCCCACAGGGTCCTGAGGGTGGGGTCTTCAGGAACTAGTCTCCTCATAAGAACACACAGGAGGAAGAGCCCCCCGCAACCTTGCCAGTGCCCTGATCTCGGGCTTCCCGACCCGAGCCTGTGGGATTCTGTCACAGCAGCCCAGACAGACGACAGAAAACTGAGGGGGGGACTGAGCCACAAACACCTAAGACGTGGACGCGGCTGGGAGGGCCCCAGTCTCCAGCGAGAGCGGGCCTGTCATAGGTGGCAGAGAGCCCGGCCGCAGCGGGGGAAGGCGGTGCCTGTGTGCGAGGACACTGGACCTGGGGCTGCAGCGTCCCAGGCAAGCGGCTGGAGGTGCACCTAGCTTCCTGCAAGCCTTTCCACTAAACGTGCGGACAGAAAACGGACCTCAGGGTGGGACTGCTCGTCTAAAGAAAGCAAAACTTGATGATCTGGAAACTTCCATCTGTGTTGCGAAAAACGAGAAAGCTGCTCAGAGAGAACACTAAGGTCAGAGCCACACGAGCCTTTCTAAGGACACCAGGGCGGGCGTGACCAAGGGCTGATGGCCAAGGGGCCCCCAAGGGCGAGGAGCCAGGAGGAATGGGGGAAGACTATCCTAACTCCTAGGTTCTCCAGGACGGCACTGTGAGCAGTTCAGCTGCAAACATCTGACAGTTTTCAAGACAAGGGAAGAAGGACCCCAAAGGCGGATCAGAGATTACCAGGGCTGCCCCGAGGTTTCCAAAGGGGGGCCGGACACCGGACACACTGCCCTGGCAACGCCGAGCAGGCTGGCTAGTGATGCTGCGTGACCATGCCCGCCCAGACCCCACGTGGACCCCCAAGGCCAAGGGGAGCAGGGGAGAGAGGACGGAGGTCAGGAAGAACACTGGCAGCGAGGGAGACAGGGAGGGCGACAGGTGGAGGCACTCAGAGCTGAAGTCCCTCCTAGGCTGAAACCTCTCATGTGCGGTTCTGATCCAAGCTCCTCACCGGCAACAGGGAGCAAGAAGACGGCAAAAGCCCACATGGTGTGCTGGTCACACGCCCAGGCCCTCCCCAGCCCCGGGGGCCCACAGGCATGGCTTACCTTGTAGGGCGAGATGTGCGTGTCTGGTGGGAAGGCCAGCATGCCCATGACCTGGCGGACCTCGTCCAGCTGGCTCCCTTCGGCCTGACTGAAGTGCTTTCTCGCGTGTCTAGAAAACATTTCAGGTCGTCTGAGTTTGCCTTTTTACCTTCAAGAATCTATGCGCAGCACATGCCACACCCTCAGTACCAAGTAAGCCCCATCTCGTGTGACCTGGGCCAGGGTCTGCCACAGCGAGGCGAGGCAAGGGTCCCCCTCCTCAAGGGGAACAGGGAGGGGGACGAGGCTCGAGGCACCAAGCACAGAACCCCATGCAGAAAACACCCAGAGGCAGTGGCCCAAGCCCTTCCAAGTGACCCTGGTGGACGTGAACCCAAACCCCGACAACACAGCCCTGGGAGGACCCAGAGACAGTCCGGTTCTCCCAGTGCTGCAATAAGTCCCCATCCAACTCTCAGAGACACAGAGCCCACCCTCCACCCCTGGGGTGCACAGACTGGGCTCGAGCCGGGCCTTCCTGCACTGCCTGCACCTGAGAGGGAACCCATGCTCCCATACCCGCATACCAGCCTCCTTCCCAAAGGCTCCCCCTGCCCACCCCAGGGCCAGCACCGTTCTGGGGTGGGTGGACACAGCCGTAGAACCAGGGGCCCTGAGCCCACATGTTAAGTCGGCCTCGTGCTCTCTGTCCGGTCAGGGCAGACCTGCTGGACACTCCACACTTCATCCCCTAGAGCCCTTCAGAAGGCCTGCCCCATGAAGTCAAGGAGGCCATCTGCCCCCTCTCCACGTACCTCACGGCGTCTAGTCTCTTGTTCTGCCGGATGAGCTCAATGAACTCCTGAATCCTCAGGCTAAACTCCAGGCAACTCTGGGGGTAAAGACAAGACCAGGCTTGGGGAGGGTCGCCACAGAGCCATGCCCACGGGCTGACCCCTCCAGACCAGCTGGACACTGCACACTCCGCCAAGAAAGCTTAGAGCCACCGGGGAGGTGGGTCTGATACCCAAACTGTAACTTCAGCCTGCAGTCAACGCTCTCCTGGCTCTGACGGCACCCGGGCCCAGCGCTCTTGCTGCAGCAGGCCCTGAGCGCGTACCCACCGGCCAGGCGTGGGAACGAGTCACCCGGAGGAGGCTGCAGGGCGTCAGCAATTTGGAGGGCGTGAGACGTGACTTCCCACGTGAAGCAAGGGAGCCCAAGAAGACAAGTTTCCAACCCCTTTACGAGGACCAAGCAGCTCTCTGGGTTCTGTCTCAGGGTCATAAAGGTATAAAAGCATGGGGACGTGCCCTCAGAGCCTCAGATGGCCTCAGAACCCCGTGTGGCACATTCCACCCTGACCTGCTCTGGGAGAGGGAGGCCAGCCCCAGCGTGAGGCCCTGACCCTGGTGGGAGGAGAGGCTGCTGGGAGGTGGCGCCTCACAGAGAAGTGGGAGCGGGAGCAAGGCACGCAGAGCCGGTGAGAGAACCCAGGTCCCTGAGCAGGGACGCGGGGTGGGGATGAGGTGGGGAGAGTCCGCAGGGACGCCTGGGGAGAATGTTCCAGGCAGAGGAAGAGCCAGTTCAAAGGCCCTGGGGAGTGGGCGGAACCAGGAGGAGCGCAGAGCTGGTGAGAGCCGTCCGAGCACACAGCAGAAGCCCCAGGGTTTGTGGAGGGCGCGAGGGTGCGAGAGGTCTGGGGCAGCGGCTGCTAGAGGACGCATTGCTGTGCCAGTCGGCTGCGTGTCTGACAGGCATCTGTCCAAACACGGCATGTGCGGCTCTGAGGGGACGCTAGCAGGGTGCACCACCAGCGGGATCATTTGTATGGAAGCCCCAATGCTAACTCTGCAACCGTAGCCATGTCAGTCCAATTTGGGTTCAAACTCTTGTGGCTGGGGATGGGGGAAAGCAGGCAAAGTTAACTTTCGTAACCTAAGACGAAAACTGGATTATTTTACAAAGATGATAATTTAGAAAACACTAGGTATTTCCAGCCAGATACAGAATACGTGGAATTAACAGAACAAGAAAAAAATCTCTGCGTTTTCCACTCATTTGCCATTTTGCCTTCCACAGCACCTGGATCACAAGATGACGTGGACAGATAGCCTACGAGGCAAGTCTGTCAGTCAAGCCCAAACGTCTAACCCTTACGCTCAGGTTTACCAGTCACGTGGACGGTTCCCACCCGAGCCTCCAAGCGTGTGCACTGGCATTCTGATGAAGCAGCTCAGCCAGGCCCCTGGGAGGGCGCCCTCCACCAAGCCCCCAGCCCTGTTCCAGGGACACGAGGGTGTAGCACACGGGCCGATGGGACCTACCTTGGGGCCCACCCGGCCGTCAGAGGCAAAGTTGCAAGAGAGCCACCTACCTGGTGCCCAACACGTCCATACCACAGGTGTGCAGAGCAAGGCGTGTCTCCCTGCCCCGGCCCCCTCCTCCCCTGCCCTCTGCACCAAGGCGGCAGTCTGTCCTGACCCCCAGCTGGACGGAGCCGAGGCCATGTGCTGAGCGGCAGCACAAACCAGCCCCAGTGATGAGTTCCCTTCCAAGGCCAGACCAGCAAGAGGCGAGGGGCAGAGAGCAGCGGGGAGATGCCCTGCCTGCCTCCCCAGGGCACCGGGTGGTCGCCACTTCCGTGTTCAGGGGACGCCAGGGGCTCTACCAGCAGCAGGAAGCCCCCAGGTGGGCATTCCAGACGAACAATATCCTGGTAAAGTCCCCACGACTAACATGTCTAAACACGTCCCACCGTCACAGCTCTGCTCTAGCAGGTGACCTTCCGGACAAATACACGTGTACCAAAACCTAGGTACTCAGACGCAAACATAAAATACCACGATTCCAGGTGGTCACGCCAAGCACGGAGGGCTGAACACACCCTTCTCGCTCTAGCTGGGGGGGCCTGGAGCAGTCACGTTCGTGACCATTCGGCTGTCCCAACACGCAGCGCGCGTATTGTTGCTTCGGCTGTCCTTAAGCATCTGGAGACAGGAGTCAACCCAACAGATATTCACCGGTCACCTTACAAGTTTTTTCCAGCTATGGGAGACTTGGTCTCAGTTTCTTTTCTTGCCTAGAGTCTCACGACTGACGCGAGGGATCCGTGGTCGTCGGGCACGGCCCCCCCAGGCGTCTGTCCCCTCCCCGGCCTGCATGTGTGAGCTCATGCGTGTAGGCACACGTGTGCACGCTGTCTGGGCACGCTGGGGCCCCACTCTGTTCAGTTGACATGTTGTAACAAGCACGTTCTCAGGTCATTAGCTGGTCTTCCCAACACATTTTGGGGTGGCTAGTTACACTCTCTCCAGTTGAATGGCCAGCTGACGTGGATCCGGCCGCCCGCCCTCCCGCTCCCACAGCGGCTGCGCGGCCCCGCCTGGACCCGGCTGTGCAGCGTGCCCTCGCCAAGCAGCAGTGTTGACTGGAGGCAGCAGGGCTTGCAGAAACCACCTGTCAGGACGGGGGCCTGCTTTCCTTCTGACCTGGTTCCCACCGTGTGGCACAGCTGTGGGGGCTGGAGCAGGAGAGCAGGGTGAGTGTTACATACCAATTCTGGCTTTCCTTTTATGGTTTCCATACCAAGATCCTCACTCTCTTTAGGGGAGCCACTGGCCACTCTACTTTTCCGTCCCGTCTTCGCGTCGTGCTCGCTTTGGCGGCCCTGAGTGGCAGAGAGCGTCACCCTTGGCTGGTGACTATGTGCACACAACAAGCTCAACCGGGGAGAGGTTAAAGGCACTCAGTTTAGAAAACAGAACACAAACAGTTTTTCTAACGGAGGCAGGGGAAGGTTAATAGAAGTTAAACATTTCTGCAAGCCCCAGGTGACAACACCTTTCAGTAAGCATGTTTAGATTCTCTAAGTCATGACTAAGTATCTGTTCTGGAAGCTGCCGTGGGTCTCAAGAAAAGCTGTACTGGAGAGGATCCCAGCCTAGAACTCTGCACTGTTGCAGGTGGACAGCACTCCTGGACCGGGCTTTCCTGCATCAGTGACTGAGGGGTCGGGGGGCAGGACGGACCCAGCAGCGGGTGGCTAACAAGCTGAGCACACGCGGGCAGTCGGCACCTCGCTCCTTCATAACCCGATGCTCAGAACACTTGTCCAAACCATAATGCAGAAGTGGGTGCACTTTTTAGGGATTCACCTCAAACCCAAACACCACGACCAAAAAATAACCCCGAACTCGCACCAAACCCAACAACCCCCCCGTCTCAACCAGAAGCACAGAACTCTGAACCAACAGGTGCAGGCGCGTTGGTTGCGGGCAGGTGCTTGCTCCGCCCAGAGAACCCCCCCCCCCCCCCCCCCCCGGGCACCCTGCCCACAGCCCCACCCCGGGTGCCCGCACACCTTCATCTTGCGCAGCCGGGACTTGTTGTCATGACACCAGGCCAGGCAGGTGGCCGTCTCACGCCTCTCCAGGGACTCCTCCACTTCTTTGGCCGTCAGGAACATCTCGATGTTCACTAAGTCCTTAGGGGAAGGAAGCGGTGTGCGCTCAGAGCACTGGACACCCGGACCCCAGCCCCAAGTCCACTGATGCCCCCCATGCCCCAGCACACCCCACCCGGCCAGCTCCGGGGCTCCCTCCCTGAGCGCCCCCCCACCCCAGCACACCCCACCCGGCCAGCTCCGGGGCTCCCTCCCTGAGCGCCCCCCCACCCCAGCACACCCCACCCGGCCAGCTCCGGGGCTCCTCCAGGGCCAGGACGAGGGGCAGGCCTGCAGCGGGGAGGCGCGCAAAGCATTCAGATACAGTCTCCCAAGCTAAAACCCCAATCCAGAACCTTACCCCCCACCCCAGCAGCGGACTGACCCCCCCGTTCCACCCCTTCACAATCAGGCCTGGGAACCCCGGCAACCGGTACCCTCGTTTTTATTTTGTGTATTTTCCTCTGAAGATGTATTTGAGATTCTGAGAAGGAGCAGAGAGGGCCGGTGGGGGGGCAGGGCCGTGTCTCTGCTGCCGTTTGCTCTTCTCCCCCGTTTCTCTGATGCCTGTGGAGCCGCATCATCTACTGAGCTCTGGAGGATCCAGGCAGGGCCAGGGACCCGGGGTCACGACACCCACACGGTGCCCAGGGCCTGCCAGTCCCCAGCAAGCGGCTGGCCGTAGAGGCGGGAAGAGATGGTAGACGCCTGCACACCACCCAAGGGGGGGAAGCCATTGGAAAACAAATTTCAGAGGGTGTCTCCCCCATCCGGAACTAAAGACCAGCTTCTCAGCGACAGAGGGGAAGCATCCAACACAAAGATCCCTTGAATCCTCTGCGGCCAGTGGGCGCGCGCGGTGCGGCCGCCGTGTTCCCGCGACCGTTCCTGCGGCCCGCAGGCAGCCCCACTCGGGGCCCCGCCCCACGGCAAAGCGCAGCACAGGGCAGCCTTCCTGCCGTGCTGTCTCCACCTCAGGTCGCCCTGAGCCAACCGAGTCAGGAGCCCACCACGGAACTTGCAGTGTCTGGAGAAGGACCACCGTCCCTCTGCTGAGTGCAGCGCAAGGCAGGAGTTTTCAAGGAAAAGGAAGCACCGCAAAAGCCAGCAACGCATCTATGCCCGCAGTAAGCAGTACGTGAGGGCCAACGATGCCCCCGTTAAAACCAGATGTTCATACAAAACTCACAGGGAGAAATACTCATCAGAGCGCCGTTCCGTGCGACCGGGGGCCAGCCAGCACAGACACTGCGTGGGCCCCGACCCGAAGGGCAAGGGGTGTGCCACCGTCAGGGTCGGTGCCGGCCGACGACTGGCGAGCTCGCCGGCTCCGTACGCCAGCTCAGCGGCAGGCAGGCCGGGCTGGGCCACGCAAGGGCCTCTCCACCCAAGTCTCCCGGAGCCCCCAGACGGATCCCCAACCTCACTAGGCCTGGCCGTCACGCAGGGGTGGGCCTCCCCGGTCTTCCTGGCCCCCCACCCCCCACCCTCCTGACATGAGCTCTGGCAGTAAGTGCTGGGCACTGAGGCGCCAAGTCATCTCAGAGGTCCGCTGGCTGTTCTGGTGAACCACTTTTTTGGCCACCTCTCTGGCATTTTCTTCTCTTTTCTAGAACCTTCCTGCAGGGAAACGCTGGGTCTCCTACATGAGGATCATCTTTCTCTCCTATTTCCCATTTCTGGTTTTCAATTTTGCTCTGAATTCTGAGGCAGCCTCTCCTGCCTGCACCTCAGGGTCCACCCGTCCTGGGTCTGTGCAGCCTCAGGGTTTGGCTCTTTGCCATCTTTTTCTTTTCCACCGATGGTGCCTCGGATGTCCACGGACCCTGGGGTGTGGGAGTCACACCAGAAGTGTTAAACCAGACAACGGGAAATCACACCAATCAGGGGTCGCCCCACATGAGACGCCAGCACCGTGATTTCTAATGCAGATGGACACGAAGACACCACCGGGGATAGGCCTCTCCTCCAGGACCAAGGCTCTGCGTGGGGCACACAGCCCCCATCTGGGCTGACCCGGTGCGCTCTCTCTCCGTGGCGTTGGACAAACAGAAGTTTTAAATGTGAATGAACCCTGATACATCAGCCTCTTCATTGGTGACAGCACCCCATCCGATCGTCAGGAGCCCTCACCCCACCCCAAGGACCTGAGGTTCCCTCTATGCTTGCTTCTAGAAGCAACCTTAATTTCTATCCATAGCTGTGAAGCTGGGGCTTCCAAATGGGAATCTCGCAGTGCCCCCTTCACAGGGTGTCCCAGGTCGCACCACCGCCATCACACAGAACAGCTTCCCACAGGCCTCCCGGCTCCCCCATGCCCCCCGATACTCTGTTCTGCACAGAGCAACCAGAGTGAGCCCGTTAAAGCAATGCTTCCAACTCAACCCCCCTACCGCACACTCATCTCAGTTGAGGGGAAGCCCTTCCACTCTATGAGTTCTGCACATGCTCAGACCCCCACACCCCAGTACAGGGCAGCTCCCAGGCCTGTCCCGGGACCCTCCCCTCATCTCTGCAAGCCCACCCCAACCAACCTTCTGAAAATCACCAGCCCTCCTGCCCTTTTGCCCTATGCACCCCTGGAAACAGTCCTGTTTGACCTCCTGCCTCTCTCCCCTTCAAAGCACACGTTCCTCGAGGCTAGGAGCATCTGGCCACACCCTCACAGGGGCAGGAAGAGAGGAGTGCGGGCTATCTGTGGGCACCCATGTGACCCCTGCAGATGCACGGCTGTGCCAGGGAAAACACAATGACCAGGGAGCCCATCAATCAGGTACACGCTGGCCATGCTGGGCAGGGCAGGAGGAGGGTGGGAGGAGCAGGGCCGAGGGACCACTGGGTGCAGAGTGGAGACCGGTGGGTCGGGGAGGTGGACACTGCCCGAGAGCAGAGGGGCAGCCCGAAGGCTGAAGAAAGGTGCGCATGGGTCTGTGAAGCGCTGGTAAGGGGAGGGCGGGCACTGGACGCCTTCACCACTACCGAGCAGCCTTCCTCCCGAAGCTCCACGCTTAACCGGCTTGCCCACGCACTGAAGGCCAGAGCATCGTCTGTGTCTACAGACGGGTGGAAAACGCACCCTCCCCTGGGCACCAGTAAAAACAGTCACGGGAGGGCGGGTACTGAGTGGGAACGACCCCTCCCATGGGCTTCCCGTTAGAACAGGCTGCAAGCGAGAAGCACCCAGAGCTGTCGCCGTGGTTCAAACACACTAGACCTGGGGCACGTGTGCGTGATCAGGGAGGCCCGCCCCCGGAGGCGGCAAGAGGCCGCGCGCCCACCTCGACGCCGCTCTGCCGGGCCAGCTTCACAGCCGTGTTGTAGTACCCACAACGCAGCAGGTGCTCCACCATCATGCGGTCCATGCGCTTCTTCTTCCACAGGCTGGCCGCCGCCGGCTGGTCGCTGCTGTGCTCCTTGAGGTGCTCGATCCTGCGCTTGCACAGCTTGGCGCTCTCGTCCTCGGCCTGGATGGACTCCACTGCCTGAGACGCAAGCACACAGGGGTTCAGGGTGGGAGGTGACCCGGCTGCCCCTACCCTCACCCTCACAAACAGGGCGACACGGGGGGATGTCCCCGGGCTGGGTGACGGAAGCAAAAGGGAGTCGTCCCCCCCCCCGCCCACCGCCCCGAGGCCGGTTTGGCTGCACGTGTCATTACCCAGAGGCAAGTCAACACCTACCACTCTGGGTCTGCACCTTCTTTTCAGCAATGTCACCTTTTACTTTACGGAGTCTGGAGCTATGCTGCCACATACGCATAATTTTAAATTTGTTACAGCTTCCTGATTAATTAAACAATCTGTTGTTATTTTGCGACTTTCTTTTATAATACTTTTTCCCTCAAAGTCAAGTTTGTTCAAAATTAATACAGCTCCGCAGACGTGTTCTGTATCGGCGCTGGCCGGACAGCAGCCAACCGTCCAGCACCTGACGTGTAGTCAGTGCCGCCGAGGGGCCGCATTGCAGGCTGATTCACCGTGGCGTCCACCTGGCTGGCGGTGCGCAGGCTCACCCGGCTCGCTGGCCGGCCCGCCTTTCCCTCGAGCACACGCCACGGCTTTCTGGCTGCCAGGGTATTTGTCGCTCCTTTGGAAGTGGTTTTCTTCATCCAGCTGCTTTTAAGATTTTTTTCTCTTTTCAGTTTCACGATGTGCAATCCTAGGTTTATTTTTATTTATCCATCGGTTCTGAAACTCTCGGCCACTCTTCCCGTGCCCTCTTGACTTTGGTTGAACACGGTCTCCACTCTAGTCTCTGAGGCTTCCCGCCCTCTTATGTAGTCCTGTGTTTTTAGCTCTGCGTGCGGCTAGAATTTCTAGGTAATTTCCTCATGCCTACCTTCCAGCTCACAAATTCTCTCTTGAGCTTTGTCTGATTGTTAAATGTTAAAAAGTGTGTTATAAAAGCAAACATTTGAGTTTTTCATTTCAGTTATTTAACTTTTAATTTCTTGAAGTTTTATTTGGTTTATTTTAAACTCCCAATCATGCTTTATACTTTACGTCCCCTGCAACGACTCTCAGCTGTCTGTCTGTTTACTCTTCAGACGCAGTCAGGTCTGATCCCTGATAATCTCTACGTCTGAAATCTGGGCGGTGTCTATTGTCTCTGCCGCACCTCAACCACAGCATCCTGTGCACCTGGCGATCCTCTGTCAGACCCCTGACGCTCTGACGGACGGTGTCCTCCCCCTGAGAAGTGCACTTGGTGAGGCCCCACCAGCTGGGACCACTTACACCAGGCTGAAGAGAAGGGTCCTGGCTCCCCCGGTGCTCTGAAACAGGCCGTGATGCTCTGCCACAGCGCGTCCACTCCTGGGGCACCCCCACCTGACACGGACCGCCACCAGGTCCCACCACCAGCCCTGGCCTCCCCCCGCCCCCCAGCTGGCCCCGGGCACTGGCCAGCAAGGCAGCCATGGGTCCTGCCCTTCTCGCCTCTTGGCCCCTGCCGTCCAATTCTGGTGATAAACTTTCGTCTCATGAGCCCTTTGATACGTTCAGTAAGACGCTGTAAAGTATCTTGCTGCGTTCTCTGGGTTATTCGGTGGGCGCAGCAGTGCACCCTACCTCCCTCTCCCAGAAATGAGAAATTTCCTACATGAAGTTTTGAGGGGAAATTCTAAAAGGAGTAAATCATCTGCCTCCTATCTGCGCTTGGGACACTATGGAGTGAGGACAACCCAGCCCTGCAGGAACAGGAGCACGGGACTGGAAGCAAGCCTCCAGCCCCACAGGGGCTGCAGAGCACAGACAGCATGGAGGGACTCGCCTTGCCCACACTCTGGCCGTAGGAGCCCACCTCCCCATCGCAGGGCTGCCTGGTCTCCGCTGTGTCCCGGCTCCCACAGAAGACAGCCCCTTTTTGGGACTGCCTGGGTACATGGGAAGGCTGGGCCGCTGGACCCATGCTACAGCCCACGCATAGGCAGGCAGGCAGGCAGGACGGTCCAGAAGCCACACCGACCTTCCTCTTGAGGACGCTGAGCTTCTCCACCACACCATCCAGAAGGCTGACCACGGAGTCCACAGCGGGGCAGCTGCTCAAGGTCTTCTCCAGCTCAGCCACCACCATGGTGACGTGGCTCGTCTCTCGGTCAATGTTTTTCTGAGCAGCCCGAAAGCGTTTATTCAGTGTTTCGTAGGGCACCTGGAGAAGGGAGGTAATTGGTGTGTGAGCACCAGCAGTCCTACGTGTGGGACGCCCAGACCCCCCTCGTGGCGTTTTGTCAGGCACAGGTCCTAGGCCTCTAGCGCTCTAAAGACACGTCTACTCTAACACCTGACTGAGGCCCACAGAAGCCCTGTGTGAACGGAGGGTCATTTGTGTTCCTGGATGCGGACACTAATGAGAAGACGCATACTGTCCCCAAATCCACAGAGGCAGCGTTAAGGGCACACTAACAAAATAATCCCAAAGTTCATCCAGAATAACAAAGAGCTTAAGGAGATGACCAAAATGAGATCCATCAGATGTGAAAGCCTGCAGGGGCCTGCAATGGGCCCGGGGGGTGCCGCAGACTTGGGACCCCGGGAAGGGGGCGCACAGACGGGTTGGGGCCTCAGCCCATCAGCAGAAACCATAGGTGCACATCTAACGCCTCTCAGTCAGACAGTGCTCATTGCCCCCAGTGACAAAACCACCTTTCCCTACAGAACACCTGACAAAAGACCCAGGAAGGATGACACGTCACTGTTGCCCTTCTGTCCTTCCAGAGTAGCCGCCAGCACTCCTCCCGGCCCTCGTCCTGCTGTGGGTCTAGCACTTCGCGCTCATCAGATGCTGCTCACGCAGCATGGACACCCCGGTGGCCAGCGGTTCACCGTGGAAGTCCTCACTGCCGGCTCCAACCGCTGCCAGGCACCAATGTGTGCCAGGGAGGAGCCTGGGATTCCCAGGAGCAGAGATGCCGACAGGACCTAGACACCAGCAAGGGGACCCTGCAGCAGGACTTCCCCATGACCCGGCCAGGGGTCTAGTACTGTCCGTGCCCCAGCTGCCACCCCCCTCAGGCTGCCCTGGGGACACGGTGGCAGTGGGTAAAGAGTCCTGTCCACACCTCGGGTCTTACCAGCTCAAGAGGCAGAATGCCATTAGACAGACCACGTATGCCACCCAGGGAGGGCTCATCCCCAGCAGCCAGGTCTAGTAGCCTTTCCTGCAACCACGCCACAGTCCAGCACAAGCAAGACAGGAGAGTCTTTAGATGAAGCCAAAGGGCCATCCTTAACGTGGAGTGGCACAGAGCACCCGCAACACCCATACAACCGAGGTCCACCACCTAACCAGGCCTGTCCTGGCTTCAATCCCTGAAGAGCCTCCCACTGTGGCACGTGGACAAGGGTGAAGCTGCGAGCAGGTGGCCAGGCTCAGACACGAGCCCTGTCCTCCACGTCCAAAGGAAAGGGCTCCCTGCCCTGAGCCTCAGTTTTGGCAAACGTACCTCATAACAACACAGCACAGCACAGCACAGAGACCCAGGTGCATGCATCTGCTAGGCCCCTCCTGGACAAGAGGCCAGGCGGGTGGTGGGACGCTGACGCGCGCATCCTCCCTTTCGGAATCTTGGACTGTTCTCAGAGCCCCCACCCACCCCAGGGGCCCTGCAAACCGTCTGCTCCAGGGTAGGTGTGTGCTTCCAATCTGACCTGGCGGACACTTTCATAAAACACAATAAACAGAATTACTGAAAAGTGAACTGAAATCCCATGATGCCCACTAACAACAGCTTCCAAGTTCTATTCTGATTCAGACATTACAATTACATTTCAAGAAATACAGTCAAAGCAACCATAACATAGGAAAAGAGAAAAAGCCATACACCGCACACACCGTCAGCCCAAGCACACGCAGGTGACGGGAACGTCCCCGACTCCAGGCAGCTGAAATCCGGGTGAGCAGCAGGTGAGCGCCGTTATACACGCAGCAGGTCTCCCTGTGGTCAACGTTACCCAGGCTCAGCGAACACCAGCACAGGACTCCCTGGACTCTCAGGTCCTGCCTTCTGCTCATGACACTCGGCCTGAGGCTCATCCCTCAGCCAAAGGGAAGGCAAAAGGAGACTCGGAAGCAAGCGCTACAGGCTTGGTCTCCACGTTTAGCTTTTATCCAAAAAGGAAGCAGGCAACACTCTAATATTCACCTTCAGTCCATTATCGATATCCAGGCCCAGCAATTTATACTGTAAGGTTACAGTCCATGTTAATTCCTCTATCTTTTGATAAAAGAAACTAAGTCAGGACTTTGTACACTTCTTGGGGGCTGTGAGCCCCACTGTGCTCTTCACCACGTGGCCTGCATCTTCCCCTGGACCTGAGTCAGCCCCTCAGCCTCCACTCCTGAGAGTCTGACCTCCCAATGGCCCGGACAGGCGCTTTCTATGGCTACTCTTCCCACCCAAGGACTCACGAGCTGCCCTCGGTGCTCCAGCCCCACACCCAGTCACAAGCTCCACAGGGCGGAGCTCTCAGGACCCCACCTTCTGCTGCCCACACCCCCACCTGTCCTGTGCCCCCCACCGGCCTGGAGCTCCCAGAATTTACGCCCAGAGCACCACCCCCACCCCCGGAGCTCCCAGAATTTACACCCCGGGAGCACTAAGCAGCCTCCTGTGCCAGCTTCCGTCCCATGGACACCAGGCAGCTGGCCCCGGAAAGCTGCTCAGCGTTCTGCCCACAGGGCACCCAGCCTGGGGTCTTGCCTCCCCTGCCTTTCCCCAGCTATCCCCTGCTGCTCAGTCACCAGCAGCTCCTTCACAGGCTCCTCCCAAAAGGACTTTTGCCAAATGAAGGAATGGAATTTCAGAAATGCTGAAGATCCTGAACAAGCCAAACTATCATTCCAGAAGAAGGGCAAGATTAAGATACTTCTGTACATGCAAGGACTGCCAAGGTTAGCGCCCACAACCCTTTTCTGGGAGGAAAATTACTCAGAGAGCCCCTCGGTGAGACAAACAACAAAATCAATGAGAGGAAATAAGATACAGCAAAGGGCAGCGAGGAAGGACACCAGTAAACGATACAAGCTAGAGGGAAAGAAACCAATCCACAGCCTAAGAAATGTGGGTAAGGTGACTCTAAGTCCAAGGGATTTTGAAAGAATTCCAAAATAGAGGCAAATATTAAATTGTAGTCTTAAAAGCACAGGCAACAAAACCAAAAGCAGACAAATGGGATCACATCAAACATGAGACTCGTGCGAAGCGAAGGAAGCGATCTGCAGTGTGCAGCCCAGGATGGGGAGGGCACCCGGTGGAACACGTTCTGGTACCCGGGGCAGGCGGAAAACACCTCCACAGCAAAGACACAACACCCAACCAAGGTGGGCAGACATTTCTCTGAAGAAGATACACAGTGGCCGACCCGCACGGGGAAAGGTGCTGAACATCACCAAGCATCAGGGAAATGCGGGTCAAAGCCACGGGCAGACCCCACCCTACAGCCCGCAGGACGGATGCTCTCAAAGGAGCGGAGACCGACAAACCTCGGCGAGGACGTGGGGCGCAGCCGCCGTGGAAAACACCGTGGAGGGTCCTCAAAACACTAAGCACAGAATGAGCCCACGGCCCAGCCATTCCACGTCTGGGTGTGTTCCCCGGAGAATGGAGAGCAGGGTCTCGATGAGATGCCGGCACCCCCGTGTTCACGGCAGCATCATGCCCAGCAGCTGGGACAGGGAAGCACCCCAGTGTCCGTGGACGGGTGGACAGACTACCAAAATGTGGTGTATACACCCAATGGAATGTTATTCAGCCTTACAAAGAAGGAAATCTTACCATATGCTGCAACATGGATGAACCTGCAGGACATTATGCCAAGTGAAATAGCCAGTCACAAAAAGACTAAACTGTATGATTCTTCTCCCGTGAGATACGGAGAGCAGCCAAACGATCAGAAACAGAAGGAAGGAGGGAGGCTACCGGGGGCTGGAGGAAAGGGAGGGGTTTAATGGTGCAACAGACTGAATGTGTCCCCACCCTCATAACACACAGACAAAAATACTACCCGCAACGGGACGGCATACGGGGATGGAGCTTTGGGAGGTGACCGGGTTACAAGGGTGCGGCCCTCATGACTGGGATCAGCATCCTTCTAAAAGGACCACTGGCTGTCTTCACCACATGGGACGCATGAAGAGGCCCTCACCAGAACCAGACCACCCTGGCACTCTCGTCTTGGACTTCCAGCCCTCAGGACTTGGGAGAAGAACTTTCTGTTGTTTATAAGCACCCAGTCAACCGCACTTTTAACTGATCAACACAAACGTGTACATAGTTCCAGCTGTGCATGCTGAAAAGTTCTAGAGACCTTACATGCATACAGCTAATACTGCTGCACACTTAAAAGTGATGAAGATGGTTAGTTTCACGTTATGTCTGACCACAATAAAAAAATATTCCTACGACGCTGATAATACATGGCAACGGTATCTGATTCCAACAGCTACCATGAAGCTATACCGAACGAGACAGTGGGGCCCTGGTGCCGCCGTGCACCAGGATCGGTGCGGGGTGGAGAGCCCAGAAACGGACCCCCAACCAAGGAGCCCAGCAACCCAGGGCAGAGAGGACCTGCTCCGCAACAATGCAGAACTGGACAGCCACATGGGAGAGGGAGGACCTCAGCCCGGACCTCACTCGGTCCGAAAAAATTCTTAAATGGCCACGGACTCAAACGTGAAAGCTAAAACTACAGAATTCTAGATGGGAACATAGGAGAAAACCTTCACAACCTTAAGTAGGCAAAGATTTCTCACAGGGATACAGAATGCACTAACTATAAAAGAAAAATTCATTAATTAAACCTTATCAAACTAAAACTTTGAAAGACAATTATTTAAGACAAGCCACAGACGAGGAGAAAACATTCAGTGTATGTAAACCTAACAAAGGACTTATATCTAGAACGTATTTAAAACTTACAACTCAAGACCAAGAAGACAATCCCATTTTTAAAACGGGCAAAAGGGGGGCGCCTGGGTGGCTCAGTCGTTAAGCGTCTGCCTTCGGCTCAGGTCACGGTCCCAGGGTCCTGGGATCAAGCCCCGCATCGGGCTCCCTGCTCAGCGGGAAGCCTGCTTCTCCCTCTCCCACTCCCCCTGCTTGTGTTCCCTCTCTCGCTGTGTCTCTCTCTGTCAAATAAATAAATAAAATCTTTAAAAAATAAAAAAAATAAATAAAATGGGCAAAAGGTTTTAACAAAAAGTCACAAAAGAAGATATACAAAAGGCTAATAATAAAGACACATAACATCATTAGTCAGAAATATGCAAATTCAAGCCACAATGGGACACATGAGGGTTAGCTGTATGTGTTGTCAAGCTGACCAGGCCACACGGTGCAGACACAGGGTAGATGCGGCTCTGGGTGTGTCTGGAGAATCTCGTTTGAATGCTGGGCTGAGTGAAGCAGACTTTCGTCAGCTCTCCTGGGGCTCCTGCTTGCCCACTGCAGATCTTTTCAGCCCCCATAATCCCGTAAGCCAATTCTGTACAGTCAGTCTCAACCTCTCTCCCCGTCTCCCGTTTCCTCTCCCTGTGTCTCCCTCCCTTACTGAATGGTTCTGTTTCTCCGGAGAGCCCAAGACAGGACGCTACTGCGTGCTAGGAAGACTTTCCACCACCTGCCGGCCAGGCTCAGGACACCTGGATGCTCTCACTGGCAGTGGTGTGGGTGATCCTCAGGAACAGAGTCTGGCTGTTTCTTACGACAGTAAACATACACATATCACATCATTCAGCAATTCCAATCCCAAGAGAAACAAACAGAGTAACCACAAAGAGACTGTATACAAATGCTCATTAGTAGTTTTATTCCTAAGCCCAAGATTGGAGCCATCTCAAACATACATCCATGGGGATGGTAAACTGCCCACTGACGTGGGGTGCCGCACAATGAAGCTCAGGCATGGGCAGGGGGAAAAGCGAGACACACAGTGCAGCTGTGGGGTCCCTTTATGGGATATGCCAACACCAGCAGACCAGTGGGAGGCTACTCCCCAGGGGACCCTTGGAAACAATGTCTGGAGACCTTTCGGATCTGTCACAACCTGGGTGTGTTTGTGAGCTTGCCAAACCACAAGAGGAAATTAAATGGAACAAAGAAAACCTTATCAATCCACCAAGAAGGAAACGAAAAACAGACACACAAAAGCACAGGAGACAGAGAACAAAGATGGGGAGGGCAAGTCCACAATACTGGTGCTCACTATAAATCTGAATGGCCACAGAAAGATAACTAGAGCATACGTGGACAAAAGAGAAATGGAAAGGATAAAGCCACAGAGCAGTGCTGTCCAAGAGCACTGTGAGCTGCGTACGCACATAATTTTAAGTTTTCTAGCAGCCACATTAAAAAGAACGGGATGAAACGGATTTTAGTTTATTTTACTTAATCCAATGCACCCCGAATATTTCATTTATTAGACATTTTACATTATTTTTTCTCTTCATGCTAAGTCTTTAAAAGCCAGTACACATTTTATTTTACACTTAGAGCACATATTTGGATCAGCAAAATTTCAAGTCCTCAACAGCCACATGGGGCTCAGGGCTGCTGTACTGGATAGTGTAGCTACAGAAAACCTGTGGTGAGGTGTGGGGTCAACGGGACCCCACATGTGGCTGGCAGGGAGCGTGTGGAGGGGATGTGACAGCAGTTATCAGAACTCTGTCTGACCTTTGACCTGGCTACTCCAACACTGTGGCCTGATCCTAAAAGTTAACTGCACGTGTGTGCAGTCGTAGGTCACGGGTTCTCTCCCCAGGTCGGCCAGCACTGTGCAGGAATGCTTTTTTTTTTTTCTTCTTATGAAGGCTCCATGCGGGGCTTGAACTCACGACCCTGAGATTAAGACCCGAGCTGACATCAACAGTCAGAAGCTTAACCAACTGAGCCCCCCAAGCACCCCTGCATGAGTGCTCTTTAACTGTCTATTAAGTTGAATCGTACAAAAATAACTGACAGGCCATCATTATGTTACCAATTTTTAACTGAAATGTAACTCAGATACCATAAAACTCACCCTCTTAGTGTACAATTTAGTTTTTAATATAAACACAAGGTTGTACAACTATCACCGCAAAATACTTCCAGAACATTTCATCAACCCCAAGAGAAATCCCGTACCTATGAAGTCCTCCCCACGGTCAGGCAACCGACCACTAATAATCTAATCCCTGCCTACACGGATCTGCCCATCGCAGACACTTTGTACACATGGAATCATACATTTGACGGCCTTTGGTCTGGCTTTTTTAACTTCGCATAATGTTTTCACGGTTCAGTCACAATGTAACATGTACTTCATTCCTTTTTATGGCTGAAGAACAGTGTTCCGTCCCACAGGCATACCACATTTGCTTACACATTCACACGTTTTTGGCTATTATGAGTAATAAGGCCACAAAGACTCCTGCACAAGCTTTTGTGGGGACACCTTTTCACTTCTTCGGGGGCTCTACCGAGGAGTGGAATTGCTGGCCACTCTCTGTTGAACTTTTTGAAGAACTGCAGGACTGCCTTTCAGTGTCTCTACCATTTTATGCGCCCCAGCACTGTCTGAGGGCTTCAGTTTCTCCACATCCTCATCCAACACTTGCTACCGTCCATCTTTCTGATTAGTCATTCTAGGGAGCATAAAGTGGTATCTCATTCTGGTTTTCAATTTGAATTTCATAAATGACTAATAATGTTGAATAGCTTCTCAATGCTTATTAGCTGTTTGTGTATCTTCTCTGGAAAAGTCTATTCAAACCCTTTGCTCATTTTAAAATTGGGATGTCATTACATTATTGAATTTTAAGGACTCTTAGTAGATTCTGGACACTACTAGATTACCAGAGGTGACATGCAAACATTTCTCTCGATTCTGTCCTTGGAAACATGAGCTTTTCACTTTTGAAGTCCAACCTACAATTGTTTTGGTTTCCTGTGCTTTAGGTGTTATATCTAAGAATCTTAGCTCTTACATTTAACCTTTGATCCATTTTGACTTAATGCTCATATATGGTGTGAGGGAAGGACTCAACTTCTTTCTTTTACAAGTTGATATCCAGTTGTCTTGGAACCGTTTGTTGAAAAGCCTCTCCCTTCCCTATGTAACTGTCCTAGCACCCTTACTGAGAATTACTATGTATGGGCTTACGTCTGGACTCTCAGTTCTAGCCCACTGATCTATCAGTGACAGATAGATAGATAGATAACCAGTAATCAAGAAGTGTAGTTTGTAGTAAGTTTTGAAAGTAGGAAATGTGAGCCCTACAACTTTGTTCTTTTCTAAGATTGCTATTGGCTGAATGTTTGGGTCCCCCCCCCACAAAATTCGTATGTTGAAGCCTTAGTCCCCAGTGTGATGGTTATCTGGAGTTGGGCGTCTGAAACAAAATTAGGTTCAGATGAGGTCACAAGTGTGGGGACTCCATAATGGGATCAATGTGAGCACAGAGTGGGAAGGCAGCCATCTGCAAACCAAAACGAGGGTCACCAGGAACCAAATCTGATGGCCCCTTGCTCTTGGACCTCCCAGCCTCCAGAACTGTTAAGAAATAAATATCTGTTGTTTCAGTCACTCCAGTCTGTGGTATTTTGTTAGTGCAGCCCGAGTGGTCTCAGATGACTGTCTTGGCTATTCTGGACCCCCTGCATTTCCATATGAATTTTAGGATTGGCTTCTCAATTTCTGCAAAAGAGCCAGCTAGTGTTTTGATATGGATTGGATTGAATCTATAGATCAATTTACTGCTATCTTAACAGTGAAGTCTTATTCCTATTTTATTATTTTTCATGCTGTTATAAGTAAAATTGTTTTCCTCATTACTTTTCGATTGTCCATATCTAGAATATAGAAGTACAACTTATTTTTACATACTTATCTTGTATCCTGCAACATGGCTGAACTAGTTTATGAGTTCTGATAAGTTTTGTGTGTGTCTGTGTGTGTATATTCCTTAGGACTTTCCATCTATGAGATCATTTCATCTGCAAATAGAGTTTTGTTTCTTCCTTTCCAATCTGAATGTCTGTTATTTCTTTTTCTTGCCTAACTGCCCTGATTACAATCTCCAGGACAATGGTGAATCAGAAGTGGCCAGAATGGACATCCTTGCTTCTTTGTGTTAGGGGAAAAAGTTTTCAGTCTTTTACCACTAAGCATGATGTTAGCTGTGGTTTTTGCATAGATGCTCTTTATCAGGTTAAGGAAGTTCTCTCCTTTTCCTAGTTTGTTAAGTGTTTTTACCATGAATAAGCGTTGGATTCTGTCAAGTGCTTTTTTTCCTGTGTCTATTGAGATGATCATGTGGCTTTTGTCCTTTATACTGATTTTTATACATGCTTTTTGCATGTTGAACCAACCCTGCAATCCTGGGGTAAATCCCGTTTACTCCTGGTACATAATCCTTTCATATGTTGTCCGATACAGTTTGCTAGCGTGTTGTAGAGGATTTTAAGACCTATATTCATTCATAGGGAATACTGGTCTGTAGTTTTCTTGGATATGTGTGTCTGGTTTTGGTATCAGGGTAATACTGACCGCACAGAGTGAGTTGGGAAATGTTCCTTTCTCTTCTATTTTTTTGAAGAGCTTGTTAAGGATCAGTGTTAATTCTTCTTTAAACACTTAACAGAATTCACTAGTGACGCCACTTCATCCTGAGCTTTTCTTTATGGAAAGTTTTTTTTTTTTTTTAAATCTCTTTACATGTTATAAACCTATTCAACCATTGTCTTTTAACCCACAAAATAGCAATTTTACATGGTTCAATCCAATACATTTTCCCTTTGTGCTCCTTGTCTAAAACTCAATAAGGAAAAGAGGTTTTGGATCTTTCCCATCAATGTGAATCAGCTCTTTACGGTTCATATTTGGTGGCTTTTTAAAATCGTTATTTGCTTTTAAATTCTGGTTCTATCTTATCTGAGTATACCAAAGATTTAAATATGTATTAATCAAATCCACTCAATTTTTCCTTGGTAATTTGTTGCATTATAGCTTTTAAGATCACAGGATTTCTCTGTTTAGTTAGCTGATGTTAAATTATATTTCCTTCAGTACATCTTTCCCCTTCAGTGACTCATAAAAAGCAATCCTTCCTGTTTTCATAATTGAAACAGAATCTGGCAAACACCATAAGTTAAGATTTGTATAAAACATCTGTACTTTTCACCCAGCTCTATAGCAATCCTCCTACACTGTGTCATTTGCTTTAGTTTCTTCAAACCTTCTCCAATGTTTGCTGTGGGTTTTCTGACAGTATTTGCTGACAAAGAAATGCATCTTAGTTTGTCATCATGTTTTCAGCCATTTCTACCAGCACAGAAAGGAAGAATTTCCCCAATGTCATGGGACTTTTTATCTTTCACAATGAAGCAGCCTCAGAAGAGGTTTCTAACTATTCATCACAAAGCTAGGACATCTTCTGCAGCGTTAGATGGCACTCTGCCTCATGTTCCCGTATGGCATGGGTCAGTCTCCCAATGGCAATGGCTTCCTGCTCCCCCGGGCTCATCTCCCAAGCACAGCACACACCCTGAGGGAGGCGCATCCAGTTTCAGAAGGCTTCTTAAAGAAAATGACACTTCTGGTCAGCCTCGAGGGGGCTCTGAGGAGGAAGACCGTTCACAGAGTGGCTGACAGAGCTCGAGGCGGGACGAGCACTGCCAGCACCTCTGTGCTCTCTTCTCTCAGTGCAAGACCGTCTCACCGGCCGTCCGCTGGGTACCTGCAGAAATCTTCTCGTGCCACTGGTCCATTTTAGAAAGGGAGGTATGAGCAAAGCAACACGAGCTGCAACGCAGCGGAGTACCAGCCACCAACACCTGCATGCTGCGAGCACTAGGGCCTCCACGCGCTCAAGTGCCCCCCATGCCCCGGGACGGGATCACTGACCAAACACAGCACACCGACCACACATGGGCACCCGAACCGACCCGTGTATGTACCACCGGCCGAGCAGGCTGCCTCGCGGGTTAGCTATAAGGTGTGACTAGAAGCAACAGCTGTGCAACGAAGTTCACACCTGCCTCTGGCATCAGGCCCCACCCTCCTGGGTGCTTCCGATTACAAGTAAGAAATACGGGATCCAGCACAAAAAAGTCGGATGGTACCTCCAGTCATTAGTCTGTTCAGACACAACACTCTCTGCTGTTACTGGTCTTCCCTAGGCCTCCATGTTGTGGAGAAAGAAGAAACCATGTTGTGCCTCCTTCAGTATCCATCACGATGCCCAGTAAAGCTTACCCTGACATTTTATTTCTGTTGCTGTTAGGTTATTGTGAATGGGTATTTTCCCATGAGGTGCTTTAACTGGTTATTGCTGACACAGACTTTCTCATTAACTGTAGTAATTTTCCAATTAGCTTGTTTGTGTTCTCTGGGTATATAACATATTACGTCTCATCCATTCGAAGTTGCATTTATTTCTGTTTCAATTTTTATTTCTTTGGACAGAATTGCCAAAATAATATTTAATAGTTCATTCGTTAACTGAAGAAATATTTCTTCTCTGCCCTCCATAAAACTTACAATCCCAGGGGTTAGAAACAAAGAGGCAAAATGCAGTATGACAGTAACAGCTAGGGAGGAAAACCGAGAAGAGGGAGATGGTAGGGCTCCCAGTTTAAATAAAGTGATCTCGCTAAGAAGGTGACACCTGAGCAAAGATCCAAGAAGGTGAGGGAATAAGACAGACGAATACCTGAAGGAAGAGGATTCCAGGCAAAGTAAACAAGTACAAAGGCCCGGAGGCCCCCCACACCAGCACATCTTCTAGCAGCAGGGAGACCAATGGCTAAGTGCCCGAGGGGAGCAGAGGTGGAGGAGGAGGACGGGGAGAAGGCCGAGGTGAAGTCACAGGGCCTGCAGAGCTACGCTAACAACCTCGCTCTGCACCCCAGGTAGCACAGGAAGCTACTAGGAGAGGAGAATGGCACGGTGTGGTACAGCGATGTGGTGGCTGTGCTGGGCACGGATGCAGCTGGGACTAGGCAGGAGGCTACTTCAACCCAGAGATGGTTTCCGCCACGGTGGCAGGAGGAGAGAAGGTAAGACGCAGTCAAATTCTGAATCCGTGTTGGAGCCAGAGCAGAAGGACATATGGATGCACGCTGTGAGGACAGAGTGGTCAAGGCTTTAACCTGAGCCAAGGAAGACGGGGAGTAGGTTTGGGGAGGAGGCAGGTAAGTTAAGAAGTTCAGGTCTACGTATGCAGAGCTACCTACAGAGATCCAAGTGCGGCCACTGGATCCTGCGCTCTGGGACTGGGGACTAACCATCTGGGAGTCACTGGTACCCTCAGAGCATAGCAGACCACACGAGGTCACCAGCACGGCAGGTGGTCACACAGAGGTGGAGGGGCGGCTGTGAGCTGGGGAGGAACCCGGCCAGGGTGGCGAGCCTGGGGGCCAAACAGGACCGTGTTTCAGGGAGGAGGGGCTCACTGCAAGACACCGTAAGGATCCCTGGAGGCCTGGCCAAAGCCAGGGAGTGATGGAGCAAAACACAGCCTCTTGCCCTGAGGAGCACGTGTTGTAATGAGGGCCTCTGACAGAAAAGCAAGCAGACTGAAGGCAGTTCTGTCAGACTGTGATCAAAGCTGTAAAGGAAATAAAACAGAGGAAGGGACAGAGAACAGGAGCCACAAACCCCAACTTCATTCAGGGCTAGGGCAGCAATAAGCCCACCACCAGGCTGTTTTTGTCTTCGGGTCCCTTTGAAGCTAGAGACAGCCAACCGCAAGTTCTGGCCTCTGAGCTTAAGCATAAATGCTGAACAGCACTTCTGGGAGGCCCCGTGAGGGAGCCGGCAGCTTCCCCTCCCGTTCCTGCTGCCCACAAGCGGACTGGAGCCCTGCAGCCAATGTAGACCAACAAGGGGATCACGGATCCCAGAAAGATCACAGCAAACACAGGCATCAGGAACACCCCCAGGGTTTTTTTTTTTACCAAACCCTGCACAAGGGGCAGGAGGACACTGTCTTCACTTGGGATGGGCTGGCTGGGTGCCAAGGAGCACGAGGTCTGGGGCAGGGAGGCCAAGATCAGGCACTGCTGGGTTTTGCGTGGTACCTTCTGAGCCCCGCTCAGATGTGTAAGGAGACCGAGCAGGTGGCTGACGATCCATGTGGGAGTTCAGGGTGGGGCCTGGCTGGAGGCAGGAGTTGGAGACAGAGCACAGAGACCTCTCGAGGGCTGCCTGCTGCCAGACGACTCAACGACCCCCAAGCTGGAGGATGCACAGGAACGGCAAAGGCATCTGCAGAAGACGAGCCGTGAGGAAGCGAGACAACGGCACCCGGGGGGCAAGTGAAGGAGGCGACTGCCCGGCAACTGGCCACTTAGCAGCGTCAAGTCAACTGTGACAAAAACATTTTCATGGAATGTTAGGGGCAAAACTTCTGACTTGAACCCAGAGAGACACACGGGAGGAGGGGCAGGAAAAGGAGGCAGCAGCTGGAAGAGGCCATGGGGCAATGAGAGCCATGTGCATGCTGATGGGTCCCAGTAAAAAGGGGAAACTGAGATGGGAGGGGAGAGATGCAAGTGCTAGAGCCGCAGGCCAGAGGGGCAGGCTCGGGGCACAGCTGGCCACTGGTGGGGCAGCTCCCCCACAAGGTACAAGCAGACCCAAGGAGGGCGGTAGCTGTCACGAGTGAAAAGTGGGTGACGAGGCCAGGCTCGGGCCACGTGGGCTAGGAGCCGCACGCAGGAAGCGGGGGCCGTGCAGTACCCAGGGTTCACAGTCAGGAGGTGACGGTCAGTGAGACCGTCAGCACAGGTGGCTGTTTTTCTCCATTAGCCACATTCAGCTGAAGAGTTAGTTGGGTTGTTAAACTATTTAATAATACCTAGTTTCTATCACTTAGCTGTTACTCAAACAGTGAGTAAATCTTTTTTTCAGAAAGCTTTCAAACTACTGTACCCAGGGATAAAGATTCTAAAACAACGTACTCCTAAAAAGACCAACAGGTGCCCCTGGCAGACCGTGCTCTGCCGTGTTTCGGGCCGCACCGAGCGGCCCCGCTGGGGGGCACGTGCCGCACACAGCGGCCGGCCTCCTCCCAGCTTGCTCTCCACTCCTGCTGGCCTGCACACACGGTCCATGGCGAGGTCCAAGCCCTCAGGGACCCACTGTCACGGCCTCTGTGTGGCTCTGGGAACACCCTGAGCCCTATCGCTCCAATGGGACTGTGTGCCAATGGTGCTAGAGTCTGCCAAGACTTCAACACAGCCCACAGAGCTGTCCCCCAACGTGCAAGTGCCCTGGCTGCCCGCTGAAGACCATCGCACCCCCTGTGGGCCATGCCCCACGCGTGCCTGACTCTACTCGTTCAAGGATCGGAGATGTTTTGCATCCACCTGTTTAACGGCCTCCCTCCTGCCAAACCTAGTGGCAACGGGACAGGGACCTCACTTGTCTTTTTCTCTGTGACACACCCGCGTCACCGGCAGTGCCCACCGAGCGTGCAGAGGTTCTTCAAGAGCAGCAAGGAGCAAGAGGCCTTCAGGGTCTGGCACCTCGGCTCTGGGGTGCCCCGCGCTGGCTCTGTGGGGGAGAAGCAACAGCAAGCCCCACCTTGAGACCTAATACTAAGCGTCTGTTGCACAGCTGCCCCTGCCCACTGCTGAAGCTGCTTGCCTGGGGCTGGGGTTTGAATTGGCTCTAGCACACCCCACCGCTACAGAGAATGGGAAACTGGGAAGCCCCATTTCCTGGCATGAAGCTTGTTTAAAATAACACGAACGGCCTGCAGCTAGCAGGGCACCCACCCTGACGTGGACCCGCACCTGTCCCCGGAGGCCCATACCACCCCAGCGTTCTCATCTGTGGCCAAGTATCCGAGCAGTGGCGTGAGAGACAAGAGGAGAAGCTCAGGAGGATGCAAAGGGTAAGAAGAAAGCACTTCAACCGTGCTCTAGCTCTGGCAGGATTCTGGAAGGCAAAGGCAGTCCGAGGCTCTTTCGGGTAAGAGCAGACAGTGCTCTGGAGGTCTGACAAGGTTGGAGCCTGAGAAGAGGAAGGGCATCACACACAGATGCCTGCCCCAAGCCAGAGAGAGTCGGCGTCCTTCAAGTGATACAACCACCTCTGAGAGAAGAAACGGCTCACTCTGTAAACCAAAAAATCTAAAGTAAAAAAAAGTGAGGGGCGCCTGGGTGGCTCAGTTGGTTAAGCGACTGCCTTCGGCTCAGGTCATGATCCTGGAGTCCCGGGATCGAGTCCCGCATCGGGCTCCCTGCTCGGCGGGGAGCCTGCTTCTCCCTCTGACCCTCCTCCCTCTCGTGCTCTCTGTCTCTCATTCTCTCTCGCAAATAAATAAATAAAATCTTTAAAAAAAAAAAAAAAAAAGTGAGGACCTAGCCTACCGCCACCCTCCCGGACTCAGCATACTTAGGATTTTGTCTCTTAAGGCCAAACACTCACGCTTACCACTGTTTCTCAAACTTGAGAACACAAGATCCCCTAAATCCAGCCAAGACCAAGCTGGAAAAGTTATAACTTTAGGCATATAATTGGCACCCAGACTTTCTATAACAGGCACAAACCCAGGCTTAGAAATTGCAGACCAGTATTTGGTCAACAAGACTGTCACCAAATTAAAAGCAGAACATTTCAACAGTCCTATAGAGAATTCAGAGACACAAAAGAATACGCCCACAGACCCAGCTGGGAGCAATGCCCCATGCCCCGCCCCCCCAGCCTGTCACGCGTGAAGAAGAGAGGGCAGCTGGGATGGGGGACTGAGCTGGGTCAGGCTGGGAGGACCAAGAAGAGGCCCCAGGTGAGACTCAAGGTGAGGAGTCAGGGGGTCCAGAGCCAGGGCTCCCAGGGACCAATGCCAGACCCTTTCTCCTGGGCTGTGAAGACCCCCACCTGATTTGGGTAGTGGTAAAGAAGGTCTCTAAAATATTACTTTACTTCAGTTTTCTGTGGGGAAAAAACAGAAGTCAATATACCAAAATATTAACAGGATGATTAGCAGAATAATTTGGAAAGTAAACATAAGTTACTTTTATAAGAGAACAGTTTTTTTTTTTTTAAGATTTTATTTATTTATTTGAGAGAGAGTGAGCACGAGCAGGGGGAGCAGAAGAGGGAGAAGCAGACTCCCTGCTGAGCAAGGAGCCTGATGCAGAACTCGATCCCAGGACCCTGAGTTCATGACCTGAGCCGAAGGCAGACGCTTCACCAACTGAGCCAGCCAGGTGCCCCCAAGAGGATACTTTTAAAAGCATAATTAAAACAGGGCCTCCAGTTCAAGGAGCTCACAGGTAGACTCACAGCCAGGCCCAGAACACAAAAGTGTGTCCCACGAACCCCACTCTCCCTGCTGTTTTAAGAACATAAAAACAAGTTCCACAAAGCAAAATCCACTCCAGTGGTTCTCACCAGGGCGATTCTGCCCCCCAGGGGACATCTAGCAATGTCTGGAGACATTTTGGGGGTGGACAGAAGCCAGGGGTACCGCTAAACATCCTATAATGCACAGCCCCCACTACAAAGAACCACCCAGCCCGAAGGTCCACAGGCCATTGAGAGGCCTGTGCTGGCCCAGCTCCCCCCAGGACTGAGGGCTCAGTGAAGAGAGGGTGTCCAGCTCAACGCATGCGGCTGCATATGTCACGACCATGCCATTCTCTTCCCACTGTACCAGGAGGCAAGACCAGTGCCCACCAGGTACCCAGGAGCCCCCCACCAGCCCTGGGGCTGTGAGGAACCTGGCCGGTTTGCCAATCCTCTGAATAGCAAGGAACCTCCATTGAGTCCGAGGAGGAACTGCCTGTCAAGAAAGCAAGGAGCACTCGGCTCCTGGTACCCTGCATACACCTTTCAGAACTCCAGCCCCCCGACCCTCACTCCCCTCTCCCTGCTGTCTGCACAGTGCCCCTGCCGCCCTGAGGCACCTGCATCTGGACCGTGCTCAAGACCGTGACCAGCACAGCTCCTAAGTATTCTGTATTAATTCTGTATTAACTTATGCTTCTAAGTCAAGGGTCCCTAGTTTCCCAGTGAAATTTCCGCATTATCCAGTAAGAATCACTCCTAAAAACATCTAGAAAAAAACGTCAACTCTCAACAATGACACATGTTGATGGATTACAGGTGATCCAGACAATCTGTGAGGGAAAATGGTGGAAGTAACTTCTCTGATTTCAAAAATTCACTTAAATCATTCTAAAGCAAAAGTAAAACTCCTTTTAACCGGGCAAGCTCACTTGAAATGACACTGTAATATCTCTTTACCTGTATAACTATCTGCAGGATTGTTTTTAATCAAAGGCTATTTAATAAGTCTGGAAATCAATCACGGTCAGGATTATAAAACCACAGAAGAGAACCTGGAGGGGAAATCCCTTCCTGTCTGCTGTTGCCCACACTCACCAGCCAGTCCCAAACATGATAAACTGCCACAGTTCTGTCAGTTCCAACGTCAGACCTGGGGGTAGGCTGAGTGAGACAAGAGCCCAGCAATTAACGGCTCCCCCACGAAAGCCTCATTTATTTATTTATTTGTTTGGTGGGGGAAGGAGGCATAAACATCAACCCAAATGATGTTTCGTTGGGGGCCTCCGGTGGGGTGATGTCATGGTTTCTCTGAGCCACAGGGTCTTCAAGGAGTTGAATACAAAAACACCCACCACCTAATCCTAAAAGGGCCTGGACAACAGGCATCTGGTACGAGTGGCAGCGCTCCCCTATCCTCCCTGATCAAACAAGGTGCAGAGAAACGGCACTGCTCCACCGCTAGTCAAAGAAAAGCAACAAAACCTCGCTTCTGCTTTCGGGCGAGGACTGCCCAGGGCAGTCTGACTCGAGTAGTGACGACTACTCCAGGCAGCACGGAGTCCCCCGATTCACCTGGGGTGGCCCTGGAGTTATCATTACCCACGTGTGACAGAAGTCAGCAATCTCAGAGCAGGTAAGTACCCTGCCTGAGGTCTCCCTGTCAGTGATGAACAAAGCGGTGCGGTATTCGAACCCACCACGCTGCACCCACCACCCCCTGTCGCCACTGAGGTGGATGGGGATGCAGGGGTCTTCCAGGAGGAGAGAAAAGCTACCTGGCCTCTCAGGGAAGGAGTTCAGAATCACAAATGCCCAGCCACGGTTCTCCTGGGAACATTATGACCTTGATCGCCTACGGAACTTGTTTCCAGGTGCTTTGTTCTCGTCATCATCAAATCCTCTGCTAACTAGGTAAAGAGCAAGTGCGGCCCCTCCCACTAGAGACACGGACTTCATGCTCACGGAAGGCGACTTGGCTAAGTGGCCATCCAAGGTCACGCAACTGGCAACCGAGTGGCAAAGGCTGTATTTCAGGTTTGGTGACGCCCCACAAGATGGGTGCCCATTAGGTCGTTAGGTCTCTCTTTACAGGTTCCCTAATTAGAGACTGGAAGGCAACACATCAGCACCTTCGGACGTTAGGCTTCCGGGAGGACAGCTGGACACCAACCGTCGGGCACTCCTGCTGGGCGCCCGCGACCCCACACCCTGGAAGCCCCGGTCTCCATCCCAGCCCCCGAAGTCACCAGCCTGCCTACCGCAAAATGTCACTGGGGCAGTTCCCCTTTTTTTTTGTTCCTTTCTTTCTTTCTTTCTTTTTTTTTTCTAGGACGAAGGGGCCACAATCGGGCTCCGGAGGGCGAAGCGGGGCGCCAGACAGACGCGCTCCACGCCCTGCCACGAAGTCCTCGAAGGCCGGGCAGGCAATGGACGGCCCCACGCCACACCCGCCCGGCCCGAAGGACCCCAGATCCCGGAAAGCCCGGCCTCCCAGACCCCGCCGCCGCCGGGAAGCCCGGGGGACCGGCCTCACAGGCCCCCCCAGACTCCAGGGAGGCCGGCCCTTCAGACCCCCAGACCTTGGAGAACAAGGCCCTGCAGACCCTCGGATCTTGGGGAGCGCGGCCCTGCCGACCCCCAGACCCCGGGAAACCCGGGAGCCTGGCTCCGCGGAGCCCCCAGACCCCGGAAGCCCGGCCCCGCAGAAGCCCCCAGACCCCGCCCGGTGCCCCAGGCCGCGCCCCGGCCCCCACCCTGACCCTCCTCCCTCCCCTCCGACCCCCCGCGGTCCGCGGGCACCAGCCAAGCGCGGCCGCTCGCCCGGCCCTCAGACCCCACCTTGAGGGTCGGGTACTCCTGCACCTTCAGGGTCATGGAGAGCTGAGCAGCTGACTCCTGCACCGCCATCTTGAATCGGCCAAAACATTAGCGGGTGGGGGAAGCGCCGCGCGCGGCACGCCGGGTAGTGACGTCGCGCCCGCCGGCGGGGGCGGGGCGGGGCGGGGCGAGCCGACGCGTCCGCTCCAATCGCGTCCGCCCACCAGACAGTGGCGGCGGCGACGGCGCGGCCGCGGCGTGCGCGCGGAGAGGCGTCCGGCCCGACCAATCATCTCTGGCCTTCCTCTCGTTCAGCCAATCAGCGGGAAGCCCGGCTGGGCGGTTTCCTCCTTGAACTCGCGGCCGGGAAACACAGGTCCTCCGGCCGGGACGCTCCGGCCTGTGCGGGCGTGTGAGCGCGGGGTCCGGAGCGCCCCCCGGGTAGGGAGGCTGAGGGCTGACGAGGGGCGCAGAGGTCGGGGTGCCTGGGCTCCCGGGAGGCGGTCCCCCGAGACGGTGTCCCTCCCTCGTGGTCGTGGCCCAGGCGTGTGCCGGCCACCTGAGCGTCCGCCACGTACTTTGCATCGGGCCGCCGTGCGGCCGAGTCGCAGCTGCTGGAGTCCCAACGTAGAGCCTTAGGTTCCTGTTGGGAGAGGAAAGGCGGAGTTTTTATACCTGATTTTCGGGAAAGAAGCTCCCGAAGTGTGCCCTCCCCACCGGCGGTACATGGGCCTGGGTCCAACACGGTGCTGTAGTTCTTTCCAGCCGTCTCACATTCTGTCCTTTCAAAAGAATCCTCAACAACCAACGAGAAGACACTACACTTGAACTCCTAGTTTACCCCAATGGACTTTGTTTACAACAGCGCTCCCAGCCCCCATTTCCTCTATAAATGGGCCTCCTCTGCCTCATTCTCCTGACCTGTCTACGGTTTTGCCCTGGGTCGTTGGCCCTGCACTGCAGTCCTCTGCTATTCCCGAGTAAACCCAGGGTTGCTGGGAAAATAACTAGGAAAAATAGTTCTATTTTGAAGGTTAATACGTTGCATTCTAAGTTGTCAGTAAAATAAATCCTCGTTATCTTTATGCTCTTTCCCAAAAGGAAATGCCATTTGATCATTCCAAGAGACATTGAGTCTTCACTTGAGTAACAGAACCTGCCAAGTTTTTTTAAAAATTGAGATATATTCTACAAACAACAACGTGTGTAAGTTTAAGGTATACAATGTATTGATTTGATACATTTACGTTACAGCATAATGGCTATTGTAGATTTGGGAATACCGCCATGGGTCACATAACTGCCATTTCTTCCACTGCTGAGAACAATTCAGATCTGATCACTGAGCAAGTTTAATGCTCATAATACATTTTTGTTGTCTGTAATCACTGTACTGTGTATTAGGTCTCTGGGACTGACTGACTTACTAGTTCCAGTATGTATCTGTAAGCCATATCTCTCCCATCCCCCCATCTTGCAACCCCTGGTAACCATCATTAACTCGCTGCTTATGATTTCAGCTTTTTTAGGTTCCACATATAAGAGATATGAATCATGAAGTATTTGTCTTTGTCTGACTTACATTACTCAGCATAATGTCCTCAAGGTCCATCCACTGTTGCAAATGGCAGAATTTCCTCTTCTCTCATTGCTGAGTAGTAGTCCATTGTATATATGCACACCACATCTTCTTTATGCATTCATCCATTGAGGGACACAGGTTATTTCAAATCTTTTTTTTTTTTTTTTAATAATGGTACCCTAAACACTGGAGTACATATGTCTCTTTGGTATTCTGTTTTCATTCCCTTTGGATGTATACCCACAAGTGGGATTGCTGAATCATATAGTTCTATTTTTAACTTTTTGAGGAAACTCCATATTGTTCTGGATGGTGGCTGAACCAGTTTACATTCCCACCAACAGTGCACAAGGGCACCCTTTTCCCACATCCTCACCAACACTTGTTATCTCTTGTCTTTTTGATACTAGCCATTCTTACAGGTGTAAGGCAATATCTCATCATGCTTTTGATTTGCATTTCCCTGGTGATTAGTGATATTGAGAACCTGCTCATGTACCTGTCGGCTATTTGGATGTCTTCTTTGGAAAAATTCAGTTTTGGTCTAGTTTCTCTGCCCATTTTTAAGCTGGATTGTTTGGGGTTTTTGTTGTTGTTGTTGTTGTTGTTGTTGTTGAGTTTATGAGTTCTTGATAGATTTTGGATATTAACCCTGAATATATGGTTTACAAAAATTTTCTTCCATTTTGTGGATTGTCTTTTCATTTTGTTGGTGGCTTATTTTGCTGTGCAGAAGCTTTTAAGTTTGACGTAGTCGCACTTGACTTTTTCTTTTGTTGTTTGTGCTTTTGGTATCATAAAAAATTCATTGCCAAGAGCAATATTGAGCAGTTTTTTCCCTGTTTCCTTTTAGGAATTTTAGGTTTTCAGGTCTTAAGCTTAAGACTGATGCATTTTGAGTTGATTTCCATGAGTAGTGTGAGAAGGGGGTCCAATTTCATTCTTCTGTATGTGGTTATCTTGTTTTCCCAGCACCACTTGTTGAAGAGACTACTCTTTCCCTACTGGATGTTCTTGGCTCCTTTATCAAATATTAGTTGACCATATAGGTGAGGTTTATTTCTGGTCTCTCTATTCTGTTCCATAGGTCTATGTGTCTATTTTTATGTCAGTAATACACTGTTTTAGTTAATATAGCTTTGTAGTATAGCTTCAAATCACAGCCAACTTTTTATAGAAGGATTTCTACTCAACTAGTGAACTCTCTATAAAAGGATCTTTAAGCCTCAGTTGTCAAGCATGGCCTCCCAAAATGCATTGGCCATAATAGCTGGCAAAAAGCAGGGCAAATGGGGGTGTATAAGAAAACTCTGAAATGCTATTCAAGGTTCCCAATTCCTAATAGAAGTGTACCAAGTTAATGCTCTTGTAGTAATAGGGAACTCTCTGGTTTGTTTTCTAAACAGTTACACACAGGAGAACTGCTCGTAGGAAATTTGAATAATTTATAATTTTGGTCTGGTTCCTAAAAGGTCCAGAGAAAAAATGAGTGACATTTCTTCTGTTTTGGATTTTCTCTGATCTAAGAGTTCAAACTAGTGTCTGCTTTGGTAGAGAAACAAGCAGTTAAATCAGTTTCATGTCTTAGGACAGTGCAAGAAGCTACAGAATACTGAAACTCAAAGCATTAAAGTTCAGATGCACTCCATCTACCTTTTGTCTTAAAGATATAGATTATCTATGTTTTGTGTTAACTGTGACTAAAATATGTAATGAAAGTTATTGTATTTTTTTATTTATTTGAGAGAGAGCACCGGTGAGAGGGGCAGAGGGAGAGGGAGAAGCAAACTCCTTGCTGAGCGCAGAGACTGACTTATGGCTCTATCCCAGGACCCATGAGATCAAGACCTGAGCCAAAACCAAGAATCAGATGCTTAACTGACTGTGCCACCCAGGAGCCCTTAAAGTTCTTGTATTTTTAAGAGTATTTCAGTAATCACTTTTAGGTCAAAAGTCTGTGAACATTAATAAAGGCAAACAACTAAAACTGGAGTCAGGAGGCCAGAGATGACAACTCTCCTGCCTGCCACTCCACATCAATCACAGGAAAAACCATCAGTTACAGGCCCCACAGAAGAACCTTCACCAGGAAAGACTCACCAGCTACAGGCCCTCCTACAAGAAACCCACCACCCCTGCAGCTCAGCCAGCGAGAACCCTCATCACCCTGAACCCCTACTTTTCTGCAGTGGACCTTCCTTCAAACAGCCCTTCCCAACATCCTCCTTCTCCAAGTAATAATGTTCCTCTCCTTTGTTTCTCAGACTTGCCTATGGTTTTGTTGCCACTTGCTTGTCCCAGATTGCAATTATCTCCTATTCCCAAGTAAACCCATTTTGCTGGTAAAATAACTGGATGTTTTATTATTAATGTTAACACAACCATCAAAATTGTCCACTCTAATTGCATGTCAATTGTGAATAAAACATAGCAAAAGGAGACATTGGCTATTTATAGATATTAATGTCAAGTTAAACATTTCCAAGTCCAACCTAGGATAGACAATTGATGCTTCCTAGTACTTCACGGGGCTATTTGCTATTTTTGTGGAAGTACCACAGAAAGATCACAACGAGACTACTTTAGACTGTATGTGTTGCAGGTCATGATTTACCTTTGTGTATTTTCATGTGTGTAGAGTATCTGTTAGGGGAAGTAATTTTCTGTACCAGGGGGAAAAGCTTCCCATCAGCTACTCTTCTTGCTGCATGCACCTGTCCACACGGTTAATTTTTAATATGTACATTTTTACACTATGTGAATTCTTAATCAGCCTGTCTTGTTCAGATTGGATATGTCATTATACCTGACATTCTTGTAACTACTGTGTGATATTCCTATAAGAAATACTGCTTTTAAAAAAAGGATTTTGTGGGGGCGCCTGGGTGGCTCAGTCGTTAAGCATCTGCCTTCGGCTCAGGTCATGATCCCAGGGTCCTGGGATCGAGCCCCGCATGAGGCTCCCTGCTCGGCGGGAAGCCTGCTTCTCCCTCTCCCACTCCCCCTGCTTGTGTTCCCTCTCTCGCTGTGTCTCTCTCTGTCAATAAATAAATAAATAAATAATCTTTAAAAAAAAAAGGATTTTGTGTATTTATTTATTTATTTAGAGAGAGAGCATGTGTGAGTGGGGGGAGGGCCAGAGGGAGAGGGAGAGAGACTCCCAAGCAGACTCCCCGCTGCGAAGGGAGCCCAACACAGGGCCAATCCCATGACCCTGAGATCATGACCTGAGCCAAAATCAAGAGTTGGACGCTCAACTGACTGAGCCACCCAGGCGCCCCAGAAATACTGCTTTAAAAAAAAAAAAACAAAAATACCACACTGAAAGGGGTAACATATCCCACATTTTAGTGGGTGATCAGTTTATATACAGGATCTTTAGAAGGAGTACTTTTTTAGGAGAGGATTCTGGGAAGATGGCAGAGTAGGAAGCACCTGTAAGTAAGAAACTGCCTCCCCACCTGGACCACAATTGCAGGGGCAGAAACCACCTGATGCAATAGCCGTTTTGAACTCAGGAGTCTGTTGAAGGCTTTCCGCTTCCAAGCTTGGAAGGTAAACTGTGGCTACTTTTGGTCGATTTCAGCTCTTAGCACAGTAGCAGTGGCGCATCCCCATCTTGCACCCCAGCCACACAGCAGGCAATCGTCCACCTGTTTCTGGAACACTGTGCAAAAGCCAGGGTGGGCAAAAAGACCCTGTCCTCCAAATGGTAGGGATCTGGGCTCTGACTACTGCTTCTAATAACACAGGTACAGACAAATAGGCAGGCAGTCATCGTTGTCGCCCCTCTCTCCAGTGTTGTAAGACCCTCTCCCTCCAGCTGAACAGACTCCCAGGGGAATTAAAGGGCCAGCTCCCCTCCCACTACTTCACTTTTTCTTTTTCATTTTTTGGGAGCCAGATATTAAAAACAACTGCATATGGGGGGAAAATTAGAAAGGGACCATGCGTGTCCAGGAAAGGGCCCAAAAAAGACCTGAGAAGACCTTAAGTTACACCTCAGTCTGGTCCTCAGCACAACAATCAAAGCAAAACAAAAACAATAACAAAAAACAGCACACCTTAGGGTAGGGGAGAATCTGTTTTCCAGAGAAACCACATTATTAAATCCAAATGTTCAGGCTTCAATGTTCAACAGAAAATCACAAGGCATACAAAGAAATTGGAAAGTATGGCCCATTCAGAGGAAAGAATATATCAACAGAAACTTTATGAAAAAGACCACTAGAACCTAAGGGACCTGGGACACTATCAAGCAGATCAGCCTACCCATTGTGGGCATCGCAAAGACAAAGAGAATCTCAAAAACAGCAAGAGACAAGCATCATCACATACGATGGCTCTTGAATAAGATTATCAGCAGATTTTTTCATTAGAAATTTTGGAGGTCAGAAGATAGTGGGTCAACATATTCAAAGTGCTAAGAGGGGGAAAAAAAACCTGTCAACCAAGAATCCTATATCCAACAAAACATTCCCAGATAAACAAAAGTTAAGGTTTTCATGACCACCTAGACCTGCCCTAGAGGAAATGCTCAAGGGAGTCCTACAGGGTGAAATGGAAGGACACTAGACAGTAACTTGAAGCTGTATGGAGAAATAAATATCTCAATAAAAGTAAATACATGAATAATTATAAAGTATTGTAACATTGGTTTGTAACTGCACTTTTTGTTTCCTACATGATTTAAGAGACTAATTCATTTTTTAAAAATTATTAGTTTAAAAGCTAGTACTGTAACTTTGTTTTATAATTCCAAATCTTGTTTTCTGCATAATTTAAGAGAATGATGCATTTAAAAGTATTTTTAATTTATGTTTCTGTGCACACAATGTACAAAGGTGTAATTTTGTGACATTGACAGTTGAAAGGGGAGGGGACAGAGCTATAAAGGAGCAGAGGTTTTATTGTTCTTTGAGTTAATCTGATATAAAATATATTAATTCAAATTAGACTATTATAACTTCGGTATTTTAAATGCGATCCCCATGGTAACCACAAATAAAACAGCTATGGAATCTGCAGAAAAGGAGAAGAGAAAGGAATTTAAATATTTCACTACAAAAAATCAACTAAGCACAAAAGAAGACAGCAATGCAGAAAATGAGGGACAAAAAATTATAACACACATAGAAAATAGTACAATGACAGAACTAAATCCTTCCTTTTCAGCAAAATCATAAATGTGAATGAACCAAACTCTCCAATCAAAAACAGAGATTGGCAGAATGGGAAAAATACATAATCCAACCATAGGTTGTCTATAAGAGACTCACTTGAGATCCAAAGACACACATAGATTGAAAGTGAAGGGATGGAAAAACATACTCCATGAAAATAGTGACCAGAGGAGAGCAGGGGTGGCCACACTAATATCAGACAAAATAGACTTTAAATTAATAAGGACATTATATAGTAATAACAAGTTCAAAACAGCAAGAAACAAGTTCAATACAGTAAATTCAATGCAATAAGAAATACAAACATTTACATACCTAACAACAGACCATCAAAATATATGAGGCAAAAACAACTAAATTGGAGGGAGAAATAGCCAGTTTTACAGTAACAATTGGAGATTTGATTACCCCACCCACAATAATAGGTAGAAGAACCAAAAAAAGGTAAATAAGGAAACAGAGGACTTAACACAATAAACCAACCAGATCCAACAGACATATAGAACACCCATCCACCAACAACCACGCACACATTCTTCACAAGTGCACACCAGGTATTTTCCAGGATGGATCATATGTGAGGCTACTAGTTTAAGTCTCAGTGGATTTCAAAAGATAGATATTGGGGCACCTGGGTGGCTCAGTCATTTGGGTGTCCAACTCTTGATCTTGGCTCAAGTCTTGGTCTCATGGTCATGAGTTCAACCCCATATCGGGCTCCACACTGGGTGTGGAGCCTAGTTAAAAAAAAAAGATAGATATCATACAAAGTATCTTCTCTGATCACAATGGGCTGAGGCTAGAAATCAATAATGGAAGGAAAAGTAGACAATTCACAAAATTGTGGAAATCAACAATGCACTTTTATTTTTTATTATTATATATATACATATTTAATTTTAATACAAACTCAGATTTTAGAAGTTGTATAAAGCAAGCTAAAAACACTTCACATACTCATGTAGCTTTAATATTTAATCTTTCCTTTTACTGTACTGACTTAAAATGTTTACATTTACTGAGGAGGACCAAGCATGACCATCACCATCTGAGCAGCTTGCAGGGGGTTGTGATTTCTTCCATGTTCTCTCTTCTCAAAAATCAACTCTTTTAAGTCTTGAAGCTATTCTGCTTCTCACAGGTGTTTCTGGAATAAAAGAAATGCTTATCAAAGAATTCTTCTGTTTATATTTTCAACATTCATTTTATGTTTAGAAGCTGTAAGTTTGTAGAGACTATAACTATGGTCAACAACTCTGGACCTACTTTGACCATCAGAGGCTCAATCTGTTGTCCAAACAGCACACTCTTAAACAACCAATGAATCAAAGAATAAATTATGAAGAAAATTAGAAAATAATTAGAGATGAATGAAAAAGAAAACACAACTTATCAAAAACTAATGAATTCATTGACAGTGGTGCTTAGAAGAAATTTATAGTTATAAACACATTTAAAAACAAGAGTGATTTCAAGTCAATGACCTAACTTTACAACTTGAGGAATTAGAGAAAGAAGAACAGACTAAACCCAAAGCTAGCAGTAGGAAGAAAATAATAAAGATGAGAGCAGAGAAAAACAAAATGGAGAATAGAAAAACAACAGAGAAAATCAATGAAACCAAAAGTTGGTTCTTTGGAAAGATCAACATAATTGACAAAAGTGTAGCTGGATGGGCTGAGAAAAAAAGACAAGTTACTAAAATCGGAAATGAAAGTGGAAATGTTCAAACAAATGTGACAGAAATAAAAAGGATTACAAGACAGTACTATGAATAAATGTATACCAAAAAAATTGGATAACCTAGATGAAATGGACAGATTCTTAGAAACACAAAACCCACCAAGACTAAATCATGAAAAAATAGAAAATCTTAATAGACTTATAACTAGTAAGTAAATTGAATGAATAATAAAAAAATCTCTTGACAAAGAAAAGCCCCAGAACTGATGGTTTCACCTAAACTGTAGGAAACTACAAAAATGTTCTACCAAACATCTAAAGAACTAATGCTAATTATTTTCAAAGTTTTTCAAAAATTGAAAATGAGGGAACACTTAACTAACTCATTCTATGAGGTCAGCATTACCCTGAGCAAAGCCAGGCAAAGGTTACAAGAAAAGAAACTACAGAGTAGTATCACTTAGGAACGTTGATGCAAAAATCCTCAACAAAATACGAGTAAACAGAATTCAGCAGCATATTAGAAGGATTATACACCACGACCAAGTAGGGATTTATCTCTAGGTTCAACATAGGAAAAATCAATGTAATACACCACATTAACAGCATGAAGGGGAAAAAAAACCCACATGGTCATTTCAATTGATACAGAAAAAAGTACTTGAAAGAATTCAACACTCTTCCATGATAAAAAAAAAAAAAACTTCAAAAAGAGTAAAAGCACCTCAACATAATAAAAGCCCTATATGATAAAACCCATGGTGCCCATCGAACTCAATGGTCAAAGACTTAAAGCTTCTCTTCTACAATCAAGAATAAGGTAAGGATGCCCACGTTTACCACTTCTATTGAACGTAGTACTGGAAATTCTAGCCAGAACAACTAGGCAAGATAGGGGCACCTGGCTGGGTCAGTCAGTAGAGCATGTGACTCTTGACCTTAGGGTCATGAGTTCAAGCCCCATGGAAGCCTACTTAAAAAGAATAATAATTGGGGCACCTGGGTGGCTCAGTCGTTAAGCGTCTGCCTTCGGCTCAGGTTGTGATCCCGGGGTCCTGGGATCGAGCCCCGCATCGGGCTCCCTGCTCAGTGGGGGGTCTGCTTCTCCCTCTCCCACTCCCCCTGCTGTGCACTCTCTGTCTCAAAATCTTTTAAAAAATGGTTAAGATGGTAAGTTTCATGTGAATTGTAATACATATTACAACTTAAAAATTGGGGGAGGAGAAGCGGCGGGCAAAATGGGTGAAGGAGAGCAGGAGGTCCGGACCTCCAGCTATGGAGTCGGTCAAGGGGATGAAGGGTACAACACACAGATCACAGTAGCGTTGTACAGTGGCAGGAAGCGGTCACCCTTGTGAGCACAGGGTAACGGAGAGTCGTCCAACCACCATGCTGTACACCTGAAACTAACGTCTCATCGTGTGTCAGGTACACTCCAGTTTTAAGTAAATGAGAGATGGAAAGGGTGTCTCTGACTTCCTGGGATCTGAGCTCTGGCGAGACTTTGCAGGTCCCTGGGCTCTACAGCTGACCCCCTGTGGGATCCTGACCTGTGGGATCTCTTTCTCTGCCTGGCAGCCCCACTGCCCACTGTCTGGGCAGCACTCCCTGCTCTCCATGTCAGGATGTCCCTCTCTGCCCTTTATGCTGTCCCCAACGTCACAAGCTGCTGCCGGCACACAGCAAAGGTCCCTGTCTGGGAGGGTGTCCTCCGGGCCTCCACTCTGCCTGCCTGCTCAGCAAGCCCTGAGGGGGAGCAGGGAGGGGTGCAGACCCCACTTGGGGGGTAGGTTCCCTCCATGCTGATCACCACGCCAGCCACATGCCGTCCTGACCGGCCCACTGGAGGCTCTGCCGGGGTCTTCCTGCCCCTGACCGTGCATGGCGTTCTCCTCACCTACCACTCTGCAGAAGGGAAAGCAGCGGTACCCTCTCCTCTCCCAGGACGGGCGTGCTACTCTGGGATCTACCTGATCCTGACATTCCGAGCTCTCTCGTGAAGTTCCAAACAAGCGTACAGAGAACTCTCAAAGGCACAGATGGAGTGATGGCCTGGCGACCATGTACACCTTGTGTGGAGGTAAACGTCCTCTCTGAAGGTCGGGGTCAGTGCCCAGAGAGAGACGGGGAGACGTGGTCAAAACTGTGACCTCATCTGCCGAGGACGGTGATGGCATATCTGGTCCCTGCCCAACACATTAAGAAGAATATTCTGCTGATTCTTCCAGCTCATTAGGATTTACTAACTTTTACTACAATAAAAGTAGACTTATCATCATCACCAGCCGAGAGACCCTTTGCTTTCTAAGGGTAATGACTCATTCTAGATTTTCCACATTTTACATGGTTGCTCTCTGAATTCTTTTTTTCTTTTTCTTTTAGAGGGGGGAGGGGAAGGGGCAGAGGGAGAGGGAGAGAGAAAATCTTGAGCAGACTCCATGCCTGGTGCAGAACCTGAAGCCGGGCTCGATCCCACGACCCTGAGACCATGACCTAAGCCAAAATCAAGAGTCAGATGCTTAAGTGACTGAGCCACCCAGGCACTCCCTTGCTCTTTGAATTCTGATTTTATTTTCATGCTAAATCGCTGATGCACCTTGACAGGTTTATTTTATTCACTTAAGCTCATAGGCAGAATTTTGATCAGGCAACCCTTTTAGAGCACTAATAGTAATTTTAAATTCCTTTGTAGAAAATACATTGAAACAAAGAAAGAAAGAGTCAGGTTGACAAGATAGCTTCCAGGATCCTCTCCCCTGTGGAGGTGTGAACGCTCATACATTTGTGGTTAACATTTTCATGTATGGAGCGTCCATCTGCAGTGCCAAAAGGAGGTACGCCAGAGGCAGGACCTCCCTGGGTGTCCATCCCAGGTTACGCTCGTCCCCATGATGGACAGGAGTCTTTAGGGCCAAGGGGCCATGCCCACACATGCACCCTCTCCCTTTCTAGAACCTGGTCCATATGCTTGCAGCCTCAGAGTCCCACTAACCAGTCTGGAGCCTGCTCCTGGGGCCCCTGAGGGCTGACCCTGACCTGCTCACCTGGGTTGGACAGCACAGTGAGTGTGCATACTCAAGTTCGAGAGGTGGCTAAGGGTCAGGAGTTGGAGAAGTGCTGTGGCCAAGGTAGGCAGAACCGAGGCAAAGGATGCACAGGTCCTGGACATCAGTGTGGACACCGCCACATGGGCAGAGCACACAGAGACCAAGGTGCAGCATCAGACCAGTGACAGGTGAGGACAGAGAGGCCAGGGCAAAATGACACTCCAGGGATCTAAGCCTCAGCTTGGGAACAGATTCCTAGATGTGACACCAAAATCACTAGTAACAAAAAAGAAGAAGAAGAAGAATCGTACTTCATCAAAATTAAAAACTTTTGTGCATCAAAGGGCATTGTCGAGAAAATGAAAAGACAACCTACAGAAGGGGAAAGAATATTTGCAAACCATCTATCTGATACAGATATAGAAAGAACTCTTACTACCCAATGACAAAAGGACAGCCCCATTTAGAAATGGACAAAGCACTTGCACAGACATTTCTCCAAAGAAGATATACAAATGGCTGCTAAGCACATGGAACGATGCTCAACATCACTGGTGAAGCGGCTTGGGATGCACCGCTCCAAAACACGTCGTGTTGGCACATCGGTTGTTTGCTTGAAAGAGAGCAGGTGCAGGAAAGGCTCTGACCTCCCAACACCAACTTTTCTCCCTGAAACCAAAAGCTGGAACTCCCACGTGGAAGACAGTCCCCTGTACCGAAGGAGGGAAACATTCTGGTCACCAGAGACAAGGAGTCGGGCCGAGGGGATTCTGTGCAGACAGACCTTGGTAAGATAGCTTTCCTCTGCCTTCACCCTCCCCGTGCGTTTTAGTTACGGTGTCTGGTTCTCTCTCCTTGTTCACCTGCTTTATAAACGCCTAGACCTCATCACTCCTTTGGGTCTTTGTCTTCCTGTGAGGACTCCCACATACGTACTTATGCCAGTCCTAGCCAGAAACCCTAAGAGGGTCAAGGGTAAGTTTTACCTCCCCGTACCTTAGTCACGGGGGGCGGGGGGGAACGCAAATCAAAACCACAATAAGATGCCCCTTCACACCCACTAGGACAGCCGTAATCCCCAAACGGCAGATAACAAAATAACTCAAAACCAGAAAACAGCAAGTGTTAGTGAGGGATGGGAAGTGGGACTTTCCTACTTTGCTGGTAGGAATGGAAAATGGTGCAGCTGTTGTGGAAAAGAGTCTGGACGTCCCTCAAAATTTCAAACATGGAATTACCACATGATCCAGCAGTTCCACACTTAAGTATAAACCCAAGAGAATTGAAAAAGAGATGTTCACGCAAAAAAATTTACCCACCTGTTCAGAACAGCACTACAGACAATAGCCGAAAAGTGGAAACAATCCAAATGTCATCAACTGATGGGTAAGCAAAATGTGGTCCATCCCTACAAGGGGAAAGTTTTCAGCCACAAGAAGGAACTAAGGACTGACACGCAGCATGGATGAACCTTGAAAACACACTGAGTGGAAGAGGCCAGACTCAAAAGGTCACATATTGTATGGTTCCACTTATATGAAATGTGAGGAATAGGCAAATCCATAGAGACAGAAAATAGATTACCGGAAAGCACAAGTTTAGGTTACTGATGTAGACATTTATAGAACACTCCACCCAACAACAGCAGAGTTCAAGTTGTTTTCACACGCCCACAGAACATATGACAAGATGGGCCATATCTTTGGTCACAAGACAAATCTCAACAAATTTAAAATAATTGAAATCATACAGAGTATGTTTCTCCAACCACAATAGAATCATACTAAGAAATAATAGAAAGATTACAAGAAAATCTCCAAGCACTTGGAAACTGAACAACACACTTCTGATAATCCATGGGTCAAAAAGAAAGCCTCCGGAGAAATTAAATTTAATGAATTAAATTATAATAAAATACAAGATATTAAGATTTGTGGGACACAGTTAAAGTGGTGCCATTTACATTAAATGCTTACATTAAAAAAGAGGAAAAGTCTTAAACCAATCATCCAAACTTGCACCTTAAGAAACTAGGAAAAAGAAGAGCAAAATAAACCCAAGACAAGCAGAAGGAAGCAATAAAAATACGCAGAAATCAATAAAATTGAAAAAAGAAAATCGATTAAACAGCAGGCCATAAAATTGACAAACCTCTAGCAAAATTGATAAAGAAAAAGAGAAGACACAAATGATCAATATCAGGGATGAACGAGCGGCGTCAGCTCAGATTCTGCAGACAGAAAAGAATGAGGAGGAAATACTCTCCTACACAAATTTGACACCTTAGGTGAAATGGACCAAGTTCTCAAAAGAGCACAAACTAACACAGGTCCTCCATTTGGAATAAATATTTTGAATACCCCTATAACTATGAAAGAAATTCAATATATAACTTTTAGGCTCCAAAAAAAGGTATCTCCGGGCCTAGGTTGTTTCACTGGAGAATTCTTCCAAACATTTAAAGAAAAACTAACATCAATTTTACATAATATTTTCCAGGAAATAGAGAGAAAACAAGGGAGCACTTCCTGATTTATTTGATGAAGCCAGGATTACCCTGATACTCAACTTGAGAAAGATAGTATAGAAAAAGAAAACTGCAGACTAATATCCCTCATTAACAGAGGTGCCAAAATCCACATCAGGACATTATCAAATAGAACTCATCACTGTATAAAAACAATCGTACATCATGACCACACGGGGTTTATTCCAGAGATCTGAGACAGTTCTGATGCTTGAAAATCAGTATTAATCCATTCTATCAACAGTCACCCAAGCACACATCAGTTGACGCAGAAAGAGCATTTCTTTTGATTCAAAATTCAATGCCCATTTATGGTAAAAACTCAGAAAACATCAAAATAGAGGGAATTCTCTATCTTGATGAAGAACCCCTATAAAAAACCTCCAGCTACAGAATACAGAATAGTGGAAGACTGATGCTTTTCTCCTAAGATCAGGAACAAGGCAAGGAAGTCTTCCCTCACCACTCTTACTCAACATAGAGCTCCAAGTGCAGTGATGCAAGGCAAGGGGTCGGGGAGGCATATGGTTTGGAAAGGGAAAAATAAACTGTCTCTATTTGTAGATAGCATGACTGTCTATGCAGAAAATTCCAGTGAATCTAAGAAGCAAACAAACAAACAAAAATCCCAAACCAAAAACCGCTTTAGAACTAATACGTGAGTTTGGCAAGGTTTCGGGATACAAGATAAACATACAAACATCAACTTTATTTCTATATATTAGCAATGAACACATGGAAACCAAAATTAAAAAAATACATAATCACAATTTTTAATCACCTGGGTACAAATCTAAAAAACATGTCCAAGACTTGTTTGCTGAAATTTACGCAGCAGTGATGAAAGAAATCAAATATCCAAATGAATGAGAGACACATGGGCATCGATTGGAAGATGCAACAGAGTAACAATGTCTAGTCTCCCCAGATTGATATACTGACTTCACAAGTTTCCTAAAGAAATTCCATCAGTCTTTATTTTGTAGATATAGGCAAGATTATTCTAAAGTTTGTGTGGAAATGCAAAGGAACTAGGAGAGTTAAAACACTTTTAAAAAGGAATAAAAGGGAATCAGTATGCTCCATCTCAAGACTCTACGGTGTTGGTGGAGGGAAAGACATGGGTTTAGCGGAGGAGAGGGCCCAGGAGTAGACCTACACCAGTATGACTCACTGAGTGTTTTTTAAGGGAGAGAGTGTGGGAGTGAGCAGGGGGTGGGGTGGGGGTAGAGGGAGAGAGAGAATCTTAAGCAGACTCCAGGCCCAGCTTGGAGCCCAACGTGGGGTTTGATCTCACAGCCTTGAGATCATGACCTGAGCTGAAATCAAGAGTCAGATGTTCCACCAACTGAGCCACCCAGGCGCTCCTGACTCACTGATTTTTGACAAAAGTGAAGAATCCACTTCATGAGAAGGATAGGCTTTTCAACAAATGGCGCCAGAACCACTGGATGTCCATCAGCAAATAAACAAAAACAAAACGAATAAAAATACCTTGACCTAAATTTCACTCCTTATACAAATGTGAGCTCAAACTGATCAAAGTAAAGTGTGAAACTATAATGCTTTCGGAAGGAAGCACAGGAGACAATCTTTAGGATCGGTGGGTTCTAAACATGGCACCAGAAGCACAATCCATAAAAGAAAACACTTGATAAACTGGACTTTACCAAAATGTAAAACTTCTGCTCTAGTAAAGATCCTGTTAGGAGGATGAAAAGACAAGCTACAGACTAGGAGAACATTATTTGCAAACCACTTATCTGACAAAAGACTTGTATCTAGTATGTATACAGAGCGCTCAAAAGTCAACAGGAAGAAAACCCCCAAACTAGCCAAATAGAAAATGGGCAAAAGACACAGACATTTCACCAAAGAGAACGTACAGATGGCAAATAAGCACACAGAAAATATTCAACATCACTAGCCATTAGGGAAACACACACAAAATCCTGAATGAGGTATCACCGCCCACCTGCTAAAGAGGTGGGTAAAATAAGTGAAAACCTCAGACATTGGAAAGATGTGGCTCTCCTACATTGCTGGTGGGAACGTAAATGCACAGCCACTCTGGGAAGACAGTTTGAGCTAAACAGAAACCCTACACCTAGCAATCATGCTCATGGACCTTTATCCCAGAGCACTGTGCACAAATGTTCACTGTGGGTTTATTTGTAATAGCCAAGACGGGAAACTCAAAAGGATGCACAAACTGTGGTCCGTCCACACTACAGGGCCCTAATCGTGATAGAGAAGCCAAAAAGTCATGGCACGTACAACTTGGATGGATCTTAGGGGCATTATGTTGAGTGGAAATAAAAACCACCAGCCAACCTCAAAGGGTCCCAACTATAGGGCTCCCCCATGTAACACTCTCCAAACGGCAAGCTCCCAAGATGGAGAACACACTGGTGATGGCCACGGGCGAGACACGGGGCAGGCGTGGAGCAGGAAGGGACATGGTGTGCCCACGGAGCAGTCCCACACCTGGACTGTGCTGTGGTTTCCTGACTGTACGTGATGAACCAACAGAACCAGATCTGCCCGCCATGCCCATGTTGGTTTCCAGCACTAGCTCTGTCTGCGGTGATGGAAGATGCTACGCTGGGGCGAAATGGGTGAAGGGTGACTTTCTGAATTATCTGCAGCTTCCTGTGGATCTATGAATGTATCAGATTACGTAACGAGTGCCATACCTATCAACACATCCCAGAACAGTTCCTGAAGCTAGTAGCCCCATCCCTGCTCCTGGAGCCCCAAACATCCCCGTGGGCCCCCAGGCCCTGACCTGTGGGTGCCCAGCAGCGTGGAGGAAGCAGGGGTGGTCTGGGGCTGGGCTGCAGCCTGTGACCAAGAGGGCAGAGCAGGCTGGGTGTGGGATAGAGGCGGCACCCAGGGTGCTCTCCTCCCAGAGCTGATGCTCTGCCCTCAGGAAGGAAGGGCCGGGACCCTCCCTCCGTCCCTCCCGCCTGGGGTCTCCCTCTGTGCCCTGCCCCTGCCAGTCTCCTCCCCAGCCCTGCCCTCTCCTGCCTTCCGGCCCCCCATCCTGAGTTGTCCGCATTTTACAGACGAAGGAACTGAGTACTCCAGGGGTGAACTGCTCTGGATCACACCCCCAAAGTGAGGTGTCAGCCCTCCAGGAGCCTGCTGAGTCCACAACCTGGGCTACGGTGAGCAGGGTCTGAGCAGCTGAGCAGAGGAGGTCCCAGCCTTGGGATCACAGCAAGGACCCACTTTCCTCTCAGGTCCGAGGACCTGGACTCCATCCACCAGCCCCCCCCTGGCTCCTGAAACCAGCGATCCCCAAATCAGCTCAGACACCACCCATCTTAGAGACACAAGCCTCTCTCTTCCCACGTCCCCCTGGAGTTCACCTTACCCCAGAGAGCCGGTTTCCTCATGCCTCCCATCAGTTGATGCCCAGGTGCCCCGAGCTCCGCCCAGGGGCCACAGTGCTAGGCTCTCCTCCACCTTGGCTGGGGTGCCAGGCAGGCCCCAGCTCATGGGGATCTGCACCTCACCTGAGCTCCCACCCCACATCCCTGGAGCTAAGAGGGACCATCTCCCAGGAGGGGCCAAGCCTGGACCATGACCCCCCACTTCTGTCCAATTCATCACAGGTTCTTAGCTCTGGCTTTTGGAAGCGACCACCCATCTTCCATGTCCACAGACACCCTACAGTCTCCAAGATGCACCTGTTCCCACCTGTCACCGGCTTTGCCTGACTCTGTCCTTGCAGCCCTGCACCTAAAGCAGCCAGTGTGACCCCCACGGTGTCCCCCAAATCCTGCAGTGCTTCTCTGGTCAGAGCAGGGCCCACACTCTGGCACCTCACTCCAGTCTCTGCCCGCTGCCCGGATCCCGCACCACCTCTGGGACTGGTCCCAGGTCTTTGGTCTCTTTCCGTGTGGTCTTCCCATCCCATTTGCTCTTCCAAGGCCTGCATCAGGCAAGACCCTGCAGTTGAGAAGCACCTGCTGTCGTGGCCAGTTTGCAGCCGTAACGTTTGGGTCCAAACCCGAGCTTTGCCACAGCCCGGCTGGGAGGTCTTGGGCCAGAAATGGTTTACACACAAATACCTGCTCTGCTTTGCTGTCCCGTCAGGATGGTGCCGACCTCAGTGGCTGGCCTTGTGTGACGTCAACGTGGGAAGTGCTGGTGGGACAGAGGGGTGGGCTCAGGTCAGCTCCTGCACACCTTCTCAGGGCCACAGAGGCCCTGTCCACCATCTGGGGAGGGACGCACGAGGTGCGGTGGTGACTGCTGCTGGGCCCTGCCTCACATTCACCCTGGGGTTGTTCATCTTAAATTATTTTGAAATGATCGTTTATTCAAAGCATATAATCCTGAAACTCTTGCCACGCCCACTCCCACAGGCGACCCCCCACCCTGCCCCAGCTCCCACTCAATCCCACACTGGCGGGCCGTGTGTCCAGGCAAGTCCCGGGGCCTGGATGGGTGTATGCAGGGACAGTGCCCCTCCGCAAACGTTGCCTGCAAGGCAGGAGCTTCCGGCCGAAGCAGCTCTCTGGCTCACGGACCGGGCTGCCTCCGAGCCCGCTGCCTGGCCCGGCGGCTGAGACCTGCCCCGCCCACGAGGGACCACCTGTCCTCAGCGAGCAGCTCAGCCAGGGCCTGGGGCGCCTCCACAGCTCGCTCCCAGCCCCCTCCTGCTCTCGAGTCGTGGAGGCCCGGAGCTCTGCAGAGGCCTTTAAATTGTGTCCTCCTGGTGACACCAAGTGACAAAGCAGGTTTCTCAATCTTTGATCTTCACACATGGGAGAGTGAAACCTCTGGCTTAGACACTTTCTTAAAGAGATACGTGTTCCTGGGGCGCCTGGGTGGCTCAGTCGTTAAGCGTCTGCCTTCGGCTCAGGTCAGATCCCGGGGTCCTGGGATCGAGCCCCGCATCGGGCTCCCTGCTCGGCGGGAAGGCTGCCTCTCCCTCTCCCGCTCCCCCTGTTTGTGTTCCTGCTCTCGCTATCTCTCTGTCAAATAAATAAAATATTAAAAAAAAAATTTAAAAAAAAAGAGATATGTGTTCCTTTCCCCCTCCTGTTAAAAGCTGCTTTCCTAAATTCCAGCCTTCTGCCGGACTCGGTCCAAGATTTACGCACGAGCTCATGCCCAGCCCATCTCTCAGTTCAAGGCCCAGCACGCTTTGCCCCTCTGAAGACAACTCCCTGAAAGGTAAGGCTTCCCAAACGGCATGCCACCAGGACCCCAGGGTGAAGCTGGTCCCGGGCCAGGGGACTGCAGACCACGTGCCCACCAGCATGTCCGCACAGGGCCCCAGCATGGGGAGGAAGCCCCTCCACCCGAAGACACACGTCCAGGGGACTCCTGCGCCCTGGCCCTGCACTCAGCCTGCTGAAGGGCTCCTGGCAGGCCGTGTGTCCAGGCAAGTCCCGGGGCCTGTGCCGAGCTGGGCTGAACTCCTGGTCAGGGGAGCGTCGGGGGGACTCAGTGCCCTGTGCTGAGCCGGGTCAGCGGGCTCTCAGCCAGCCCGGTGTCCTGGGGATGCATCTGCCCGCGCCGGGCTGGGCCTGCCCCTGGGCCGGCCTTCCCGGGACTTGCGGCCTGTGCGTGCTGGCTCGGTGGAGGGCCCGGGCCACGGGGCCCCCGCCAGCCTCGTTGCCACGGCACTCGTTGGAGCTGAGCCGCGCCGGGCCAGCCGGAGGCCAGTTCCCCTCGGCCACGCGGGCTCTCGACGGGCCGAGCTGCGCAGCGGGCGCGTCTGCGGGAGGCGCCCGCCCGAGCCGAGCCAGGCTGCGGCCGCCAAGGCTAGGAGGGGCTCTCCCCGGCCGGGCGAGGGTCGCGCAGGGCCCTACCCCACCCGCCGAGTCCGGCCGGCCCCACGCTGGGCTCGGGTCCGGGCGGCGCCGGGGCAGGCACGCGGCCGGCAAGGGGCGCGAAGCGGGGCGCCAACCGGGAGCCGGCGTGCGGGGCGCTGGGCTGGGAGGGGGCCTCGCCGTCTGCGGGCACGGGGACGGAGCGCGGGACGAGGAGCGAGAGAGCTGCGGCGGAGCGGCCGGCTCCCTACTCAGCGCGGCCTCGCCGCGACCGCCCTCCAGAACAGTCGGGCATCACGGCGCCTCCGCGCGACGTCACACCTCCCCCTCCCCCAGTCACCAGGGGGCTCCTGACGTCATTACCTGGACGCCATGCTGGGTGCCCTACCGGCCGCACCAGCGCCCGCGCCGGCCCCTCCTCGCGGGAACCCCGCCCCACCTCCCGGGGCAGAGGGGAGCAACTGCGGGTGGGGCAGGGACTTGCCCGTGCGAAAATCAACAAGAAGTTTCGTTTAGAACGGAGTCTGGAGGCGGGGAGATGGGGGGGCTCCGGCCCCACCCCTCCCGGTCAACTGCAGACCCAACAGGAAGACAGGCACCTTGCACCTGGATATTTCCTTAGCTACCACTCTACCATCCCGGCAGGAAAAGGAAGGTTTCCTCCGCCCCCAGGAACAGCCCAGCCAACGAGAGACTGCCACAGCCCGGCCAATGAGAGACAGTCACAGCCCGGCCAACGAGAGACAGTCACAGCCCGGCCAACGAGAGACAGTCACAGCCCGGCCAACGGGAGACTGCCATATCCCGGCCAATGAGAGACATTCATATCCCGGCCAACAAGAGACAGTCACAGCCCGGCCAATGAAGGACAGTCACAGCCCGGCCAACGAGAGACATTCACAGCCCGGCCAACGAGGGACAGTCACAGCCCGGCCAACGAGAGACAGTCACAGCCCGGCCAACGAGAGACAGTCACAGCCCGGCCAACGGGAGACTGTCACAGCCCGGCCAACGGGAGACAGTCACAGCCCTGCCAACGGGAGACTGCCACAGCCCGGCCAATGGGACATTGCCACAGCCCGGCCAATGAGAAACAGTCATATCCCGGCCAATGAGAGACATTCACAGCCCGGCCAATGAGAGACATTCACAGCCCGGCCAATGAGACACAGTCACAGCCCGGCCAATGAGAGACCGTCACAGCCCAGCCAATGAGAAGCTACTGCAGTTCCCGCTCTCAGTTTACCCGAGTGGACTTTGTGCCTCGGGCGCCCTCCCTGTCCCCCTTCCTCCTCTGCTCAGCTCGGCCGACAGCCCTGCTCGTTCGTCCCGGTTTGTCCGCAGCGACGCGCGGTTTGGCAGAAGTAGCTGGCGCTGTGCTCTTAGGTCCCCAGCACGCGGGGCTTGGGGGCCGAGCGGGCGGGGCTGTGCGTGCCCCGGGCCGGGCATGGGTCCCTGCCGCGGGGCCGGTGTGTCCGGGAGAGTCCGGCGTCGGCTGGCGGGACGCGGTGGTCGCCCTGGGCCTGTGCCCTGGGCGCGTGACCCCCGGCGCAGAGCCTGCCCTTCCCGGCGGGAGGGACCCCTCGTCGGGGCAACCGCGGGCACGCGCCCCGAACAGCGATTCTGTTACCTGGAGCTGGAATCACCCTAGCGGATCCTTTCCGTGCTCGAAGAAGGCTCGGGAAGCCCCCTCACCCTCCCCTGTGTGCAGAGGTGGAGGGCGCCCGTGCCGGCCGGACCCCCGCAGGTGCACCTCCAGGATGGAAGCCTCCGGAAGGCGATGAGCAGAACGGTGGAGACGAAGCCCTAACTGGGCAGGGGCAACGCAGACTCCTTTACGCGGGAGGGGACGTCGTTTTCTCTCGGCATTTTGTTCTGTGCAGATTCCCTGATCCCCCTATCCCGGGACCCTCCCGCACTGCACAGACCCCGGGGAAGGGGCCTCCGCATCCGCCGCTGCCAAGCCCAGGCTGGGCTCCTCGCCTCCCCGGCCGAATACCTCCACAGCAACCTCGTCCTCGGCTGCGCTGGCTTCTCCCCGGTTCCCGAACCGGCCCGGGCCCTGTCGGCTCCCCGGCTAGTCCCGCCCAGCACGCCACTGTCCTTTCCCGAGGGTGCCCTGCGCCCGCCGGCCGCCATCAGTCCGACGACGCCCCCCTTCCCGTGTCCGCGCTCCCCTGCGTCAGCGCGGGCCGTGCCTCGCGGAGGGCCCAGCCCTTCCCGCTGCGTAACCACAGACCGGTGCCTGCTGCAGCCAGAAAGCAGGGACGCCGGGAGACCCGGCTCCCGGAGCGGCGGGGAGGCCCCGCGAAGAGCCCGCGAGGTGCTCTGCCCCTGCCTGGCGTGGGCCGCCTCCCCAGCCATCGCGGCCCTGGCGTGGACACACACGGAAGCCCGGGCTCCCCTTGCCCCGTCCTGTGGCATGAGGACACGTGGAGGACGGAGCGCCCCAAGGATGTCGTCCGGGCAGGGCGTGGGGCCGTGGGCGCCACGGCGGCCACCGGGGCTGGCCGCACCCCTCCCCCCACCGCTGTCATGGTGAAGAAAGGACCCCTGACTGTGCAGGACGAATGGAACTAGAGCAGAGGGAGCAGGGACAGATCCCACCGACAACGGGCTGCCGGGAGCCCCCCCGCCCCGGTCTCCGTCCACTTGTGCGCGGCTCGTGCTCGTGCATTCAGGGCTCCCCTCGAGGACCCCTCCTGTGTCGCCTGGGTGTCCTCCTGGCACCTCCCCTGCGTCGTACTCCGTGGGAGCTGTCACCGCGTGCAGCTGGCTTGGCCTCCCGTGCGCACGCAGGTCACGTCCGTGAGCAGGGCTTTGCCTGTCCTGCTCACGGCCACATGCACAGCACCTGCGCACATCCCTACGGCAGATGCCAAAAACAGGTACATTTTAAGGAGGCGCTGGGGCCCAACGCGGGGCTTGAACGCACGACCCTGAGATCGTGACCTGAGCTGGGATCAAGAGTCAGACGCCTAACCGACGCAGCCAGCCAGGCACCCAAAAACATTTTTTAATGAGTGAATTGTTGCTACATATTCAACCTAAAAGGCTGGACGTCTAGGTTGCGTGGCCCACGAGTGAGCAGTAAGGGCGCTGGCGGCAGACTTCTCCCCAGCAGCGCTGCGCACGGGGGAGCAGGGTTCCCGCGCTGAGGGAAGCAGCCGCTGGGGCTCTGTGCCCGCCGAAGGACCCTTCAAGACCGGAGACGAAAGTTCCCCCCGTGCACAGAGTCTAGGAGCTTATACTCACGTTCTGGGAAGATCGTGAAAGCGCGCACGCGGGAAGGGGAGAACGGAATCCGCACAAAGCAGTGGAGAGCAAAGGAATCACTCATTGGAAGGTTTTAAAAATAAGCTTTTTTAAACAACCATCTGAAACTTTAACGGTAATGATTTTGATTTTCATAATAATGATTTTAAACGATAACAACACAGCAGGGGCCTGTGAGCAAAGGTCGTTGGGGGCACCCTCTCTTCAGCACCCAAGGAAGCTCACCGCGGCGGCAGCATATCCCCTTTCGTGACCCTTGCCGTGGCAGGGTGACCCGAGGGGCCCGGTCAGTGCCCACCCGCTAGGGGCCTCCTGTCCTCTCCACCAGCTCTGCCCGAGAGCTCTGGAGGGAGACTGGCGAGCTGACCCCAAAACAGGTGTTGGGGACTGGATTGTGTCCCACAGAAAGTAAGACGTGTCGACATTATGACTCCCAGGATCTCAAACAGTGACCTTAATCAGAGATGGGGTCGTGGCAGGTGTAATTAGTTAAGATGGGGCCACGCTGGTGCAGGGCGGGCCCTTAGTCCATCATGACTCGTGTCCTTATAAGAAGATGAGCCACAGGAGGAGAGGAGGCCGCGTGGGGATGGACGCAGAGGCTGGAGGCCGACGCACCCAGGAGCACCTGGTCCGCAGAGGGAGCGCCGCCCTGCGGACAGCTCGGTCTCAGGCTCCAGTCCTCGTAACTGTGAGACAATCCACTTCTGCTGTCTGAAGGCCCCTGGCTTGTCACGGAAAACCTAGGAAACCAATACACCAGGTAAAGGTGGTTTTCTGTCAAGATTCTTGACTCAAAGAAATGTGACAAAATAACACCTACCCGCGAATGCCCGACCACCCTCTGCCGGTCCCTGCTCCACGCGGCAGCCTCCCAGGGTCCCACTCAAATTTTTTTTTTTTTTAAAGATTTTATTAATTTATTTGACAGAGAGAGACAAAACAAGTAGGTAGAGAGGCAGGCAGAGGGAGAGGGAGAAGCAGGCTTCCCACTGAGCAGGGAGCCCGATGCGGTGCTCCATCCCAGGACCCCGGGATCATGACCTGAGCCGAAGGCAGCAGCTTAACCGACTGAGCCACCCAGGCGCTCCCCACTCAAGTTCTTTAAGTCTGCTAAAACAGCACTGTTTTTATAAAAATGTACAATGTTATGATAACAACCCAAGAAATACAGAGAAGTACAAACAACTGTAAAAGCAAGAAAGCATTCACTGTCCCACATCTGTCGCAGGCCAAGCTGGTGACCGTCTGTGGGACGCACTGGAGGCACACACTCAGGGAGGGACCAGTGACGAGGGAAGCAGAGGAGTGAAGAGACAAGCGGTGGGCACATTATGTTAACAGAAGAAGCAGAAACGAGTGAACTGGGAAGGATGGAGGGCAGGCATTCGGATGTTTGTACTGCAAGAGATGCTTGCTCCTGAGAAGTCCCTCCACATGAAGGAAGAAGGTTATGACCGCCAGTAAGAGGTCCCGATCCACGTTCGCTCCCCCGTGGCCGCCGGAGCCAAGCATCAGCCCTGGGCTGGCTTCAAACCACAGAAACTTACCTCTCCGTCCTGGAGGCCAGAAGTCCGAGGTCCAGGTGTCCAGGGAGCTGCTCCGCCAAGTCTCCCGGGGACGGTCCCCCCGGCCCCTTCCAACTGCTGGGGTTGCGGAGGGTGCCTGGCAGTCCTGGGCTTGGCCCGTCACTCCTCTCTCTGCCTCCCCCGTCGCGTGGCCGACCCCCCGTGTCTGTGCCCAAATGTCCCTCCTCCCTGTCGGGTTCGGGCTCATCCTAACAACCCGAGCAAGGTCACGTTCTGGGAGTTAGGACCTGAACAAGTCCTCCCAGGGGACATGGTTGAACCCACTGCAGAGTCATTCTGGGCTTTTCTGAGACGAGTTTCTGTTACGGACGGCTGTGAGGGAGCGCCTTCCCGCACCCTTGTGGGGTGTGCTCCTTCTAATCTGTCAGCTTTCGTGGCAGCCGGGACTTTGCGGCTCTGTGGCTTGGGTTCCGATTTGCAGACTTGGTCATACCACTCTGTTCTCTGTGACTCCTGGGCCGCGGAGACCCTGAGCCGGCTGGGGCCTCGGATCCAGACCCCGGGGGCACGCTGCTTTTTGCGGGTCAGAGGGATTCCTGGGTGCGTGCGGTGGGGAGAGGACTTTTGGGGGGTGTGCCGTGAGAGGCTGAGCACCCAAGCGCCCGGACTCTGCCGGCTCTGAGAAGGGGAGCCTTCCGTCCTCTGAGGCGGCCCCGGCCCGATTTCCTTTCATAGATTGCCCAAAATATCTCTGCTGAGCTGTTTTGATTTGTCCTCTGGTGGAGTCAGTAAATTGTTGCCGTGGTGATGGTTCTCTTTCCCCGTTCGTTCGTGGTTCGTCAGCCCCCCAGGGGTTTGCTGCACTTTGACCTCCGCCCTGCAGGCAGAGCCCATTGGGGAGTTGGCTAGATTGTTTCCAGAGACAGATGCTGGGGAGTTCTTACACCCCAAACACCTGCCGCAGGGGGAGTGGGGAGGAGGCAGGAGGGGGGGAGCAAGTGACCATTAGGGTTTTCAGCCCTTGGGGTTTGGCTCCAGCTTCCATCCGTTTTCTTTCTGGTGCCAGGCTATTTGTGCTGGACTCGAGTGACCCTTTGTGGATCAAGACCTGACATCAAATGACGGAGGAGGGGCACCAGATGTCCCCCTTTCTGTCCTCCCCGACCTGCCCGTGGCCCCAGAGCACCTCTGGCTGAGCTGGGCCCGTAGGACCCTCTCAGGCATGAGGTGAGGTGGTCCTGCCGGGTTCCCTTGGGCTGGCTGGTCCTCATACTCTGACGAGGGCCCAAGCCTCCACTCTGTCCCGGCAGCTGCCCCCGCCCCAGCTGTGGGAACGGCTCCCTGCTTCCCCCACCCCCTCACGGGCCCCATGCGTTGCTCATGTTGTGAAGGGCATTTTCCAGGGATAAATGGTAATCGTTAGGCCAGGTTCTGCTGTGGTCACCAAAGCCCCAAACAGCAGTGGCCCCAAACCAAAGCCCAATCTTGCTCCTGCTCCTGCAGACTCACAGCACACACTGTGGGGCACGTGGCCACAGACCCAGTGACTTAACACAACACATATTTTGGCACGTGATTCCGACCATTTCCGCGGGTCAGGAATCGACCTGGCTGGGTTTTCCTCTGAGGCCAGCCCACAAAGGATCCATTTCCAAGCTTAGTGGCCACGGCAGTGTTCCGCTCTTTGCCGGTGGCGGGACTGAGGGCCTCAGCTTCTTGCTGGCTATCAGCTGGAAGCCGCCCTCCGCAACTTGCCACGCGGATCCTCCCCAAGCCAGCAAGGGGGACAGTCGTTTGGCTAGGTGGGCATTAAAATCTCATCAAAATGATGATCGTGGAAGTGACATCCCATTATGGTTCCATGTTCTACTGGTTAAAACATACTGCAAGGTCCCACTTATGCTCAGAGGGGACTCCGCAGGGCATGAGCATGGGGACAGGAGGTGGGGACCTGGAGTCTGGTGGCCACAAGAGAGTGGCCCCCTGACTAACTCGGTGGAAGAGAGCACTGGAGGGCTTTGCCCCAGCAGTTCTGTGTTTTGCTTCAGGACTGACAAGTGCCTCCTGCCCGGTTCTCTGGCCTGGACTGATCTCTTGGGCTGACCCCAATGCAAGGGGTCTGTAGAACTGTACTCCTGCGTGTGATGGAAAGAGGAGCAGAACCAGACACAGGTCATTACAGAGGCCCTGCCTGCTGTATCTCTTGTCAAAAGATTACTTTTCCGGGGCGCCTGTGTGGCTCAGATGGTTAAGCATCTGCCTTCGGCTCAGGTCATGATCCCAGGGTCCTGGGATGGAGCCCCGCATCGGGCTCCCTGCTCAGCGGGAAGCCTGCTCCTCCCTCTGCCTCTGCTTCTCTCTCTCTCTCTCTGACTCTCATGAATAAATAAATAAAACATTAAAAAAAAAGATTACTTTTCCTAATTGTTTCTACTGTCTTATATTCTGATTTTTAAAGATATTTTATTGGTGCTAATATTGAGTCTGCAGACCCCTAATTTTCCATGTAGGTTTCCATACGCCCTACAGTCAGTCGTAAGGGTATGTTGGGCTGCTTTGGCGCAAAAACCCAGCACAAGGTTGCGGCAAAGGCAGGAGCGTCGTCGTCGTTTCTGACAGTATGTGCTTATGATGCTTTACTTTTTTTTTTTAGTGGCTACTGGATTCAGATTGTTATATGTGTAGTAAAATGCACACAATGTAAGATTACCATTTTAGCCATTGTAAGTGTACAGCGTTGTGTGACCATCACCACACCGTTATTTATGATGCTTACTGCCCACTTTTGGCTGATATTCTTTATCAAGTTAAGGAATTTTCCTCCTACTTAGAGTTTTCTGACAGGGTTTCATCAAAAATGTTTTTTAGGCAGTGATGTCAGTGAAAATGGTGGAATAAGGATCTTCAAAAACCAGCAAGTAAACTGGCGGAAAAAAAATATATCAGAATCAACTTTATTGAAACTCTGGAAAATGATCAAAGATTTATAGCAACAGGTTAATGCTTGATTGAGAAAAAGCAGCTCAATTGTGGTCTGAGGGCTCTGGGCATTTGTGCTTTGCCCTTGGCCTGCCCCTCGCGCCTTGCTTGGTTGGCCGTCACGAAAACCAGGTGTGGGTGCCTGGGGCCAGAGGGGGCAGAGTGGGCCCTGTGTCCAAAGAACTGTCCTTCTTTGTTCTGAAGTCCCTGAAGGACTGTTGCAAAAAAGGCTTGCCTCTGTTTCACCCAACTAGGAGCTCTCCAGGATGGAGAAGTAGCTACGGGGGGAGGGGGCGATTACTGTTAAAACTTTTAAAGGCAATTGTATTAGCCACTGCTGCCTGGGGGGCAAACAACAGACATACTGAAAAGCTTGGGAGGAAAGGCTGGGGTGGGAGCTCCTGTGGATCTAGAGCTGCACACGCATTCCCTGGGCATATCCTTAGAACAGCCCAAGTGGCCTCATCTCTCATCCCTGGGTGACCTTCAGGCTCCATGCAAATGGCAGTGAGGGCAAAGGCAGAGTATTAAGCTGCTTGGATGAGTGTTGAAAGTGTGCCCCAATCCACGCACATGGCCCATCTGCAAAGACTGGGAGCTTTTGTGGTTTGGGAGGGTATTGCTGTTCTAGACTTTTAAAGAAGTCTTTGTCAAACCACTAACTGACCACTAAGCTAGCTCAACAAAGACGTCAGTGGCCATGTGACCAACAGTGCAGACTTCGCAAAATTAGTTCAGAAAAGTACTAAACAAACAACCGCAGCCGTCAGAAGTGGTAACAAATCCCAGGGAAGGAGGAGAATCTGATTTCTGAAGATGCCACACTATAATATTCAAAATGTCCAGTTTTCAGCAACAGTAAAGGTTATGATGCATACAAATAAATGAGAGCATGTGGTCCACACATAGAATAAAAAGAAATATTTAGAAACTGTCCCTGAAAAAGCCTAGACACTGGATTAATCATACAAGGGCCTTAAATAAATGAATTAAACATGCTCAAAGAGCTAAAGAAACCATGTACAAATAACCAATGGAAACCATGGAAACATTGTCTAACAAAATGGAGACTATTAATAAAAATATAGAAATTATTAAAAGGAACCAAATAGGAATTCTGGAGCTGAAAAGTACAATAACTGAAATGAAAAAATTCAGTAGAGGTGTTTCAACAGAAGATTTAAGCAGACATAGAAAGACTGGGTGGGGACGCCTGGGTGGCTCAGTCGGTTAAGCATCTGCCTTTGGCTCAGGTCATGATCCCAGGGTCCTGGAATCGAGTCCTGCATCAGGCTCCCTGCTCAGCGAGGAGCCTGCTTCTCCCTCTGCCTGCTGCTCCCCCTGCTTGTGCTTTCTCTCTCTCTCTCTCTAATAAATAAATAAAATCTTTTAAAAAAAGAAAAGAAAAGAAAGACTGGGTGAACTGGAATATAGGTCAATAGGCATTAGACAATCTGAGAAGAAAAAAAGAAGAAAGAAAAATGAACAGAGCCTAAGGGACTTATGAAATACCACCAAGTGAACCAACATAGGCATACTGGGAGGAGAGAACAGGGTAGAAAGGATATTTTAAGAAATAATGACCAAAAACTTTCCAAATTCAATGAAAATTATGAATGTATCCATCCAAGAAGCTTAACAAACTCCAAGTATGAAAACTCCTTAAAGGGAATCACACCAAGACATGTGATAATCAAACTGCTGAAAACCAAATACAACGTGAGAATCTATAAGGGGTGGGGTGGGGGGGGGCTTCTCTAGGAATGACAGCTGATTTCTCATCAGAGATCATGGGCACCAGAGAGCATTGGGGTGATGCACGAAAAATGATGAACAAAGAACTGCCAATCAAGAATTCAACATCCAGCAAAACTATCCTTCCAAATTTAAGTAGAAATTAAGACATTCTGGGATGCCTGGGTGGCTCAGTCGATTAAGCATCTGCCTTCAGCTCAGGTCATGATCCCAGGGTCCTGGGATTGAGTCCTGCAACGGGCTCCCTGCTCAGTGGGGAGCTTGCTTCTCCCCCTCCCTCTGCTGCTCCCCCTGCTTGTGCTCTGTCTCTCTGTGTGTCAAATAAATAAATAAAATCTTTAAGAAAAAAAAGAAATTAAGACATCCTCAGATATACAAAAATTGAGAGAATCTCTCACTAGGGGACCTGCCATGCAAGAATACTAAAGAGAATCCTTCAGGTTGAAATGAAAGGACACTAGACGGTAACTCAAAGACAGTAACTAAAAGAAAGAACAACAATACATGTAAAAGCTAGTATTATCATGCTTTTGGTTTCTAAATCCTCTTTCATTTCCTGTTACTTTAAAAGACAGCTACATAAAACAATAATTATTAACCTGTTGATGGGCAAGCAATGTATAAAAATGTGATTTGTAACAAAAGTAACACAGGGGAAATGAAGCTATGTAGGAGCAAAGTTTGTATACTCTTGAAACTAAGTTTGTGCTTATTCAGACTAGATTATCATAAATTAAGATGTTACTTGTAAGCCACATGGCAGGCACTAATAACAAATATACATATAGTTAAAGAAATGGGAAGGAAATAAAAATGTTACACCAGAAGATATCTACCTAAGCAAATGAGGCAGAAATGGAGGGATCCAAGGGGAAAAGATGTAAGACAAATAGAAAACAAGTAGCAAAATGGCAGAAGTAAGTCCTTCTCAATAATTACACTAAATATAAGTAGATTGGACTCTCCAATCAACGGGCAACCAGAAGAGTGTCTCCATGTCTATCAACTGATGAATGGACTAACAAAATGTATATCTATATAATGGCATTTTATTCAGCCATAAAGAGGAGTGCTATAACACGGGTGAACCCTGAAAACATTGTATCAAGCAAAAGAAATCAGACACAAAAGCCACAAATTATATGATTCAATTTATATGAAATGTCCAGTATAGGCAAGTTCTTGGAGACAGAAAGCAAATTAATGGTTGTCAGGGTCTGAGGGGAGGGCAAATGGGGAGTGGCAGCTAAATGGGTACGGGGGTTCTTTTTGGGGTGATGAAATTGTCTAGAATTATCTAGTGATGGTTGCATGACACTGTGAATGTATACTGGAAGCCACTGAATTGTACACTTTAAAATGGTTAAATTTTATGTTACGTCAATTTTACCTCAATGAAAGAATAGTGCGCACTAGATTTTATCAAATAGTTTTTCTTGTATGTGTTGTGATGATTCAGTGGGAAGGTTCCATTGATTTGCTAATGTGTTAAATGTTCATATATTTTCTAATGGTGAGTCATTCTTACATTCCTGGAATAAACCTGATTTAGCATAATTATTATTTTTGTGCATGTTTATAGATTTGATTTGCTCATATTTTATTTTATAATTTTGTATTTCTGTTTCTAAATATGATTTGTCTACAATTTTAACACTATCTGGGTTTGATCTCTCAAGATTACTTGGGTAGCTTTCCTACTTCTTAATCATCTAAAACACTTTTTATAAGATTTGGATGACCTATTCTTTATGATAGAATTTTTCTTTGAACCATCTGCATCTGTTTCTTTAGGTGGGGTACTTCTATAAACTACCGACTCATTTTCTTTGTGGTTGTCGAGCTGTTTGGGTATTGTATTTTTTCCCTGAGTGATTTTGTTTAGTTTTTAATAGAATATTGTTTATCTTATTTAAGCTTTTAATTTATTGACAAAAATGGGTTATAATCTTTTCTTTTGACTTTCAGATCTCTGTTCTATCTGTTGTTGTGTGTCCTTGTTCATTCCTAATACTGTTAAGGGATGTGCTCTTTCCTCATTTCTTCTTCTGTCTTGCCACATTATGGCCCTTCTAATTTATGTTGACTACCTGTTCCTACACAACACATGGCGTCAGAATTTAGTGGCTGAAAACAGCAAACATGTATTCTCTCACGGTTTCTGTGTGTTAGGAACCAGGTAACCTAATTTGGTGGCTCTTTCTCAGGGTCTTGCAGGCTGCAAAGCATTGGCTGGGGCTGCAGCCGTGGGAGGGCTCAGCCGGGAGGATCCCCTTCCAAGCTCACTCACATGGCCGTTGACTGGAGACATCAGATCTTCCCACGGCAGCTGCTTTCCCCAAAGCGGGGGACCTGGGGGGCACAGAAGTCACAACCTTCTTGTAGCCTAGTCTTGGCAGGGACGTCCCATCACTTCTGCTGTATCCTCCTCACTGGAATGGCCAGCCAGCCTTGCCCTGGCTCGGGAAGGGACTTCACTGCTAGTGAACGCCAGGAGGTGGGGCCACTGGAGGCCGTCTTAGAGGCGTCCTACCACACAGTCTTTTCAAAGAGCCAGTTTGGAGTTTTGTTCATCCTACCTAATGTTTGCTTTTCTTTCTAGTTTTCAATCCCACAAATCACTTCTTTAGTCTTAATTGTTTTTCTTTGCATCTTCAATGAGACAGCTGCTTTTCCACCTTTCCTGCTCGCTTATGCATGAACTTTCAGGATAGAAACTCCCTCCCAAGGTCCAGTGTGGCTGCATCCTAAAAAGTTTTGCACGTGGTGTTTGTTTGTTGTTGGGTTCTACCTGATTTCGGGTCTCATTCTGATTCATTCCTTGAACCATTAGTCAAATATTATGTTACAGTTTTACATTTCCATATGTTTGGTGATTGTTTCTTTGCCCTATTATCATTGCATGTGGTCAGAGAACATGATCAGTGTGATACAGATTCTCGGATATTTTGTTGAGATTTAGTCTGGTGGCTTTGCAGTGCGTCCCTTGCTGGTAAACATCCCACGTGTACTTGAAAATGAGGAATTCTTTAATTTGGGTGTGCAGGGTTTTTTGTCTACTGGATCTCGCTTGTAATTGTGTTGAGTTCTTGTGACCTTATTAATCCTAGACCTGCCTCGTCTGTCATGAGAGATGTACATCTTGGCTTCCTTCCGACTGTGGAGCTGATCATTTGTTCTTGGACTTTGGCCAATGTCCGTGTTATAGATTTTCAAGCTGCGTGTTTGGTATATTCAAGTTCAGCGTTATCAAGTTCCCCTGGCAAACTGTCTCCCTGATCTGCAGCAGCCTCTCCCCTCCGGCCCACGTTGTTCGCCCTACAGCACCTTCCATCTGCCTCAAGAACACCATCACAGGTCTCTGCTGGTGGCCAGTTACCTCACACATCTCTTTCCTTATTGCTTCAACTGCATCCTTGAAATGAGGACACAGCTACATTTCGTGTTCTCCATCGCATTCAATAAGTGATTTTTAAAAAACACTGGCTGGTTTAATCCATTGAACTTTATGGTGATTGGGGTCTTGTTTGAGTTTTTCCCCATGTTATGTTTTCCCTTGACCAGACTTCATCTTTGCCTTTTTATCCCCTTTCCTGACTCCTGCGAGACCCACCACGGACTCGGAAGCTCTCTGGGTCGGGTTACTGGCTGACTTCCCTTTTAAAACCCAGGACTTGACTTAAGAGCAAGGATGGACCCCGAATGCCAGCCTCCTCCTGAGTGACACGAGGGTCTGGCACTGCTTGGCTTTCTTGGCATCTTACCTTCACTACCTCAGCTCCACTGTTTTGTTCCTCACTCAGTTGGGGCACTGTCCATAGTCTCAGTTGCTTCTTGCCACATGCTTTCTCCCTCAGTCCCACTCACCTCCCCCTGAAGCTCTAGGAGAGACTTCCGTGCAGATGTGGGGCCGTAAGCTCTGAGTCGCGTGTGTTTGAAGGTGGCTTTGTTTCAGCCCTCACTGGATGGTAGTCTGACTGTGCGCTTGGGCCCACTGCCCGCCCCGCCTCCTTGTGCGAGCCCCCCCCGCCCCGCCCGCAGGGGACCAACACCTGCCCCATAGCCAGTAGGACATGCAAAGGGGTTTCACGTCCACGATCAGGTTACATACGATTGCGCCTTCCGTCTTGTTAGCAGACTCCCTCCTGCCTTCCTGGCCATCTGCCGCCTGGGAGAGGCGCCCAAGGCCAGGTGGCGAGGTGCCTCCGCCTGACAGCCGGGGGACTGAGAACCACTGGGCGAGCCTGGAAGCAGGAGTCCCCAGCCATGCTCTCAGATGAGGTCACAGCGCCCGGCCAGCACCGGGACCGCAGCCGTGTGAGAACCTGTCAGGCAGAGGACCCAGCTAAGCCAGGCCTGGGTTCTGACCCGCAGAAGCTGGGAGGTACTGGACGTGTTTTGTTCTGAACTGCACAGTTTTGCTGTAAATTTTTGCACCGCAATAGATGATAATTCTATGTGTAAAATCCCAAGTTAATAGTTCTTTCATCTTGAGACTTTGAAAAAACAGATACATAATTATTGTTAGATTTGTATCATCATCGTTGATAAGTCTGCTGTCATCATAACTACTTTTGAGGCAATCTGAGGGTTTTTTCCTCTTAAAGTTTACGTCTCTTGTATTCTGCGATTTCATTCTCACATGTAGAAAGTAGATTCGGGTTTTTTTCTGGCTTAAGACTCATAGTATTCCTGGATGTAAGGATTCAAATCTTGCAAGTGTGGGAAGCCCTCAGTCATTATCTCTTGTGATCTTTCCGAAGGGAGTCCCTACAGATGCTCTGCACCTTCTATTCTGTCCCCTCGCCCACACTCTGCACTGTGTCCTGGGCATTGTGGGCACCTCTGGCAAGCGCGGTGATGGGCTGTGTCCAAGCTGCGTTTGAACCCGCGTATTGAGTCCTTTTAGTGACTACCACTCCTCTCTCCAAAAGCTCCAAATCAGCCCATTCTTCCCTCCCTTGGAATCCTGTCTCTATTCATTCACCTCTCCTCTCGTTCCTTTCACCGTGTTAACCGTGGGAATTCATGCTCTCTTATCCCGTGTTCTTTGCTGGGGGTCCTGCTGTTTGCGCGTCTGCTGCCCCCCGTGGTGGCTCTTTCTTGGTGAGTTTTGTACTTTCTGATTGTGAGCTCATCTTTTACTGGCAGGAATCATATGGAGCTGGACCAACAGCTTCTCCCCCACGGCGATCATACGTTTCTTTCTCCTGTCCTGGGCCCAGGTTTGTATGCTAGTTTATCTGCGGCAGGGGTGATGGGGCCTGGACTGTGGCAGCTCTAGAATTTAGGACCTAGACTCTGTGAGGCTGCAGGCCTGGTTACAGGTTCTCCACAGAGTTGTGTCCGAGCAGCCCAGGCACACAGCCTCCTGTTGCCCTGCGGGCAAGGTCTCCTGTTCGTGCTCCTCCGGAGGGCTCGGCTGTCCAGCCCTTGCCTGTGTGGGCCCCGCAGGCCTCTCCCCTCCCTCACGAGGGTGCTGGGAGTCTCCAGGGCCTCCGCCCTGCATGGTCCTCACAATAGTCCCGACTTCCTTGGGAGCTCAGCTGCAGCGTGAAAGGTTGCTGTTTCCACCCTGTACTTGCAAGTTCTGCAGGGACGGGGTCTGGAGTTACCGTCACGGGGGATGCCACACGTGGGAGGCTGCATCTGCTTCCCTTCCGGGGTCATGTTCTGGTCTTGTTTCCAGCATGTGTGCCATTCCCCTCTGTGTCAGTCTTCTGTGGCTACCATAACCCGCATACCACAGACCGGGGGGGGCGTATTAGAGCAGAAACTTACCGTCTTTCAGTTCTTGAGGCCAGAAGTCCAAGATCAAGCTGTTGGCAAGGTGTTCCCGTCTGGGGCGCCGTGAAGAGTCTGTTCCCTGCCTCTCCGCTCACATCTGGGGCTCTGCTGGCGATCTCTGGTGCCTTTAGCTTGTCAATGTGTCTACCTACACATGACATTTTCTGTGTCTCTGTCCCAGTCATTGAAGTAGGGCCCACTCAAATGACCTCATTTAAACCTGATCCTGTGCAAAGACCCTATTTCTAAATAAGGTCACATTCTAAGATACTGGGGCTCCAATGTGTGAATTTGAGGGGGATGCAATTCAACCCATAACACCCTCTCTTACCTAAAGCTCAGTGAATGGCTCATAAGCTCCATGTCTTTGCTAAACTCAGCAATGTGACCTGTCTTGGGAGCAGCTCCAAAGCGACTGGGACACGTTTTCCCTGAATCTCCAAGGTCATTATTGTGCAAACCAGGGGAGGAGCTGGGTGCAGGGGGCTTGTTGTGGGCAAGACCTCCATGCCTTCCTCAGCCCAACATGCTGGGGAAAGAGGCTGCCTTCAGCTGCTGGGACTTGTCTCATCGAGCCTAGCCAGCCTGCCAGGCAGGTGACCTTGTGTTCTCACTTGATGATGGAGGAAACCCGGACTTGGAGTAGTGAAGCAGCAAGGCAGGTCTGCCTCCGGCACCTGCAGCCCTCCCCAACCCTGTGCAGAGGCAGGCTCATATCCTCCCCATCTCGTGGCGGAAAACCCGAGGCTTACAGAACTTATGTGTGTGCGGAACAGTTTCAGTCTCTGTGGGACAAATGCTGCAGGGATTTGTCCACTTTTTTTTTTTTAAGATTTTATTTATTTATTTGCGAGAGAGAGCGTGCATGCACAAGCAGGGGAGGGGCAGAGGCAGAGGGAGAAGCAGGCTCTGATCCCAGGACCCTGGGATTATGACCTGAGCAGAAGGTAGATGCTTCACCAACGGAGCCCCCGGACCCAGCGGGATTTGCCCACTTCTGTTTCTGGCGCAGCTGGTGGTGACCCTGTTATTCCAGTGTTTTTTCCTGTGTGCTGCTTTGTCGCATCAGAATTTCCAGGTACACAGGATCTGATGCTTCAGCTTTATCGGCCGAGGAACACAAAGCCTTGGGTTGCACCCCAGGCCCTGGGTGAGACGTGGCTGCCCCCCAGTCTCCGTGCCAGAATGAGAAGTGCCGGTGAGAGTAGATGTCCCCATTTTCCCGGTTACAACCAGTGTGAATGCTTTGAATGGGGTTCTGCTTCCACACGTGGCCACAAGAGACTCACAAATACTTACGTGGAATGCAAGGCCGTGAACACAGAGCTCCATGAAGAATCATCCACATGTTAGTGGCTCTTGGTGGACGTGGTTTCCCCCAATGCCAGGTTGTCCCACCGGGGCTGAGGCTGGTGCTACCAGGCCAGAGCCCTGGACCCCAGCTTCCCACCGAGGGGACTCCTCAGCAGCTCCAGGGACAGTCACGTCCTTTGAAGGGCAACAGGCACTGGGTACCTGCCATGTGCAGGCCCAGGACAGACCTGGGCCCAGGAGCAGGCCAGCAGGCCCAAACACTCGTGCCCAGAAGGGGCGGGTGCGGAGGTGGAGGGAAGAGAGGCAGGGCCTGCGCAAAGCTGGGCTGCTTCTCTTCTGGGTGGAAATCATTGCAGATCTAGTAACAGTAACAGAAGGCAGCACTTGGGGACAGTGGGTTGGGGGCTGGGGCCACATAGGAGCCATGACAAGACAGTGGCAAGGCCTGTGCAGGGGTGCTGCGGAGAGTGGCGCTAGGGAGGTACCAGAACTCTAGGCCACTTTCCTCTCTCTCACTTTCAGATGCACCTGTGAACTCCCTGGCGTTCTGCTCCAGCTACAAAATGAAATTGTGGGGGACCTGGACCAGAAAAACCTTTAATTCTGGCCCGGGATTGCCTGCTTCTAGGTAGTCCCACCTGCGGGAGGCCAAAGTCCCACTCAGTTTGTTGGACAGCCCTATCGCACTCAGCCTGTCCAGGCTGGAGCTGCTGATGTCTCCCCGGCTGACCCATCTGCCCTCGTGGTCCCCATCGAGACTGCAGCCCGACTCCAGCTGCGGAGGATGTGGTGATCAGGACCGCCTGTGCCCACACCCACATCGCCCCTTCCACAGTCAGGAATAGAACCCAAGCCTCCGACCCTCTACCCACGGCAGGACTTTGAGTGTGCTGCTCCCTTTCTGGAATGTTCTTCTCCCAGATCTCTGCAGGGCTGCCCTTCCCCCCACTGGGCTCCACCCCTGCCCCGTCCACCACCCCACTCACATGATGCCTCCAGGGTCTCCTCTCTTGCAGCCCCAAGACACAAAGTGGCCAGAGAGCACGCCTTCATGTCTCAAGAGCCGTCAGAATCACCAGAAGCTGGGTCCTAAGGCCTCCTCTCAATGCCTGCAGGAGAGGCAGGGCTCCGGGGGACCCACGACATGCCCTCATGAACCACTAGTGAACCCCGAGTGAGTGTCCCCCAGCAGCTGATGGATTTTGGCTTTGCTTCATGTCCACACTGACTATTGTTGTATAAATTAAGCAGGTATCTGCGCAATTCAGAGTACTCGGAATAACTAAAAGACAAAGGATCTTATATTGTTTGTGGAGAGAAAAGTAAAATATTAAGTTCTGGCATTAGAAATATTCTGAACTCCTTAAGGAAGGGAGCCCGACTGCAAGGCAACATCCCCAGTGGCCTGGAGGGGTGGGCCTGGCCTCTTTCCCAAAGGAGAAACGTATGCTGGTCTTCTTGGGCTCAGGGCTGTCTTCTGCAGTTAGCAAAGTTTGGGTTTGCTTCAACAGAAGGCAGAACTGAGTTACCAGATTGTACTTTGGATGCAAAACCAGGTCTTGCTGAGGAGCAAAGGGGTGGGGCTCCTCCCATCTTGTCATTCTGGGTGGCGAGTTCTCCTGGGAGGGGGCAGCTTCACCTGGAGGGGACAGTTTCCTGGGCCAGGCAGGTGGGCAGCATACTGCCTTAAGTGTCAGGGTCCACCCTGTGGGCTGTGGTGGAGACACCCGGGGCAGGAATGAGCTTCCCTTGGGCCTTCTCATCTGCCCAACTCAGGCCCTTGTGTGCAGGCCAGTTCTCGGAAGGTAATTCAGGTTCTTCAGCGTCGTGTGCAAAGTTGGGGACAGAGTGGTGACAGGGAGTGGAGGGCATCAGGATGGCGGGCTTCCGGAGGCAGAAGCCTGTGGCCTTGGTGCCTTTGGCCAGTCCTGAGGACTGGGGAGGCATGCATGGCATGGGCATGTTCAGAAGAGTACACCGATTCTTCTCACATCTCCATTGAGCAGGTTCCTACCTCAAATACATGGGGGTACGGGGGCAGAAACCCCTGCCTCCAGGGAGTTGGCAGTGTAGCAGGGAGAAAGTCCAGACGGAAAGGTAATTTCCATACCAGGCACGAGGGTAAGGAGGGAGGAGCAGGGGAAGGCAGCAGAACTAGCATGTGCAAAGGTCCAGTGGCCGGTGGGAAGAAGGGCCATGTGGCTGGAACATGGTAGGCAGGGAGGGACTCCTGGCTGGAGGATGGAAGGGAGATTAGAGGAAGGTTAGGTGTCCCAGACCTGGGGCTCTCTGGAATAAGAAGCTTGGATTTCCTCTCTGATTCCTGAGAAGCCACAAAGGGATTGGAGCAGGGGATTTACATTCTAGGGCCCCTGGTGACCCTGGTCTGGGTGAGACTGAGGTGGAGGGGGTAGGCATCAAGGGCACCATGGGTCTTAGTACAGGACAGGAGGAGCCAGAGGAGCTGGTCCAGGCTTGTCGGGGGCTCAGGTCCTGGACACTGTTAAATGAGTAACTGCTGCCCGAGAAAGTGAGGGGTGTGTGGGTGAGACATGCACCCAGGTCTGGAGTTTTGATCTATTCCTTGTGACTCATTTTGTGCCTGCATTTAGGAAAGTTCTCGGAGACCTTTGCTAAATGTGCACTTACACCCTGTTTTCTCATTTCCCCCCTATGTTCTAATTAATCCAATTTGGGACGTATTTCCATAGGTGAGTACTAAGTAAGGGTTTAAAAGCATTTGTTTTGCAAATAGATACCCAGTTCCCTGTTACCCTTGATTGAATCCACCCGTGCTTCCTCATCAATTTTTGAATTTTAAAAACAAAAGCAGGATAACAGGATTTCAGGGTCGTCCACCGGGTCGCAGTGGGCTCTACTGATAGTTCAGTGCCAGGTACACGGCCGTCGTGTGTTACTGTTGTTTTTTCACCCAAGAGGACAGTTATGTTGCCTATCTTCACTGCCACCTGAGAACATTCCAGCTCCCAGGATCAGGGTCTCCCAGGGCTGGCTTCAGTCCCTTTTCCATCACCCCATCATCTCACCCTCGGGGCCTGGCTAGCTCCCACCCTAGGGGAACCTCCTGCTGGTGCCTCTCTGGAACTAAGCATAGGTTGCTCACGGGGGCGGGGGGCGCTGGGGACCCTGCTTCAGCCACATCTGCCCACCTTTGAGGGACCACGGGGCTCAGGGAAATCCCTGCGGAGGCTTCTTGATGCTGACTTCTGGCCACTGTGCTCTCTGCAGGATCAGGAGCCTATCCCTGGGGCCTCCCATCCAGGGCTGCACCTCCTCCTGGGTCCCGGGGACCCAAGCATAAGGCCAGGTTTGCCCAGAGAAACTCTGGGATCCCGGCCGCGGCCTCCTGCGACCCAAGGCCGACTGACAACAGTGTCAACCTGCAGTGTCTCCTAGCAGTGGCCCAGGAACATTTAAATGATCCCTGCCTGGGAGCGGGGGAGGGGGGGAGGTGTGGGGCAGGTGCGGCCTGGCAGTTAAGGCCCAGTGGGTGTAGAGCAGATGGGACCTGGCGAATGTGTGTGCATGTTAAGTGTGTAGATGGGTGCTTGTGTGGATGTGCCGGTGTGAGGCAGGTACGTGTGTAGGACAGGTGAGTGTGTGCGCATGCACGGGGCAGGTGGGGCCTGGTGGTTGCAGGGCAGGTGCATGGCAGGTGCATGTTCGGGTGCAGGTCAAGTGCGTTTATGTGTATGTGTGTGCGGGACAGGTGGGGCCTGGTGGTTGCACGCAGGTGCGTGTGCGTGGCAGGTGCATATGCGGGTGCAGGGCAGGTGTGTGTGTGTGTATCTATGGGGGGGCAGGTGGGGCCTGGTGGTTGCAGGGCAGGTGCTTGTGAATGTGTGTGTGCGCGCGGGTGCGGGGCGGGGCGGGGGCGCCTGGTGGGTGCGGGGCAGGATCGTGTGCGGATGCACGCAGGTGTGGGCAGGCGCGGCCGGCGGGAGAGCCTCCCTGCCCGGGCGGGGCGGGCGGGCGCGGCCTGCAGCCGCCCGCGTCGTGCTGCGCGGCGCTCGCGCCTGGAAACAGGAGACTGCTGGGCCGGAAGCCCCGCCCGCGCGCGCGCCGCCTGTCCCCGCCCGGTGGAGCGACTGCTGGCGCGGCGCGGCTCGGCACGGCGGCG
>NC_058404.1:203256677-203273711 GCF_002201575.2 Neomonachus schauinslandi
GACCCCAGTCCAGGCCCCGCCACACCCGCGGCGCGCCCCGGCGTCCGGACCCAGCGGACCCACGGCCCCCTCCCGGGCCCGGCCCCCTGCCTCCCGGCCCGCGTGCACCCTGCGGGGCCCGGGCCGGCCTCCTGGCGGTCGCGTGGGCTCGCCTCGCGGGGCCTCAGGGATTTTTGCTGGCGTCCCCGCTCCCCCGGGCTTCGGCGCTGGCGTGCGGAGCCGCCTTGGGGTCCGGCGCGTGCCGGGAGGACGCGGGCTGCGTGCGGGCTCTGAGCCCCGCGTGCACGCCGGGCGCCTCCCGCACCTCTGCGCGTTCGTGCGGCCTCGCGCCGCCGTCTGCCTTTCCCATGTTTGCAGCATGTTTACAGTGAGAACGCTCCGCCGGTGGGGAGGGCAGCCCCGGCAGCCGCCTGGGACACACGCATCCCCAGCTTGGCCACCTGCACGCTGCGCTCTCGCTGAGCCCGTCCTCGCCCCCTCCATGAGCCAGGCGCCCTGGCCCCTGTTCTGCGCACAAGGCAGCTGCGCCCCCCTCGTGTTGGGAAGGGTGTCGGAAACCAGGCCCTTGGCGGCTGCTGTAGACCCACAGGGCAGCGTGCGGCCGTGGGCAGCAGGCCGGCGGGGCACACTCCCGGGGGGCTGCTGGCCTGCTCGCCGGCCAGTGCCTGGTGCCCCCGTCGAGCCCGGGTATCGGGGGCCATCTTGCAGTTCCTGGTCCACTTGCAGCGGCCTGGGCTGGGGCCTCTTGCACGGGGGCCCTCCCAGGGTGCGGCAGGGGTGGGGCCAGCCTGGGGTGGGCCCGGGCCGCTGCCCCTCCTCCTCCCCTCTGCTGTGCCGTGGAGCCTGGGGGCAGGGGCTCCCTGAGGCCCGCGCCAGGGAGAAGCTGCAGCCACACCTGAGCCTACGAGTTGGAGGCTAGATCTTTCTCTGGCTGGGTGCCCTGCCCAGCCCTCTGCGTGTCTGCTGAGAAATGAGGGCACCACCTCGGCATGCCCGGGAGGACAGCCTTTCAGCTGGCAGCATCTTGGAGAAGCCCGGAACCTGGCCGGGAGCCAGACCCTTTTGTAGTGATCATTTTCTCCATGATTGTTTAGGACAGATTAACCTTCTGGATGGGGGAGAGGGGGACCATGTGCCATCCAGAAGTGGAACAGGATTGGCTTTCCTCCGGTTACTCTGAATCGAGTACCCACAGACGTGAAACTCTCACCCAGCTCCCACTTCTTGGGGTGACTGGAGAGTCAATTTGCAAATGGGGAGATGTCCATATCCCCTTTTCCCACCTTTATTCCCCTTTTCCAGGATCACCCCCCCCTTCAAGAGCAACGACTTCATTTGTATAAAAACAGACACAGCAGAGTGCTCAGCGGGGCTGGTCTCCACCACCATGGGCATTTGAGGCACCTGGAGCCGTGCACACCCACCCTGGGGTCGTTGCGGACAATCCACTCGTGTGGGATGGCATCCCCAAGGTTCTTGGAGGAGCGATCAAAGAGGGCCAAAGCACAAACCCAAGCCCATCCCTGGGGTAGCCTGGCCAAGCCCTGACCAGTACCTGTAAGGTGGAGATGGCAGTGTGAGGCCATTTGGGATCATGAGTGAGCTTCTGCCAAGTGTTGGGGACTGGGGCCAGGGACAGGGCCGGGCTGGGGACAGGGCCGAGCTGGGGGACAGGGCCAGGGTGGGGGCCATTGCTTTCCGTAGCTGCTGTGTGTGCTCACCGTCATTGTCCTGCTGTCCCTGGATGTCAGCCTGGCCATGCGTGCTCTCTGGAGTTCACCTTCTCTCTGTCCTCAGGGCTTTGCCAAAGCTGGCCATGGGGGTCCTCTCTGGACCCGGGCTTTGGTCTGTCTCCTCTCTTTGCGGTCCCCGGCGGTGCCTGCCGTGTGCTCTGCTCCATTGGCTTTCCAGGTTTCTTCTCACTTGGGTTTTATTATCATCTTTGAGCATGTGGTTCGGTTTGGGCATCTCTACAAGGGCTTGTGAAGGATGCACACTTGGGGCTTCGTCTCTGTCTGCCGTGTGCAGGTGTGTCCCATCCAGCCTCCCTGGGGTGTTTGTGCAGTTCTGGCCTGTTCTCCTGGACAGGTTGCTGTCCTCTCTCTCTGAGAGATGGACTCATGGCTGGAGTGACCTGTCTCAGCCCTGGATCCTCCTCTTCTGGCTGCGTTTGGGGTTTCTCTTCTATCCTCTTCAGCTTGAGGACACACAGGGTGGGGGACGGGGCACAGAACTGCTGAGGTCCTGCTAACTGTTCTGAAAGCCCCATGCCCTGGGAGGCTGGAGCCACCCCTTGTCTGTACATCTGTACATGAGGTTTGGCCATGGGGTGAGCTGTCAGATGTTCCCTGGGGAAACCCCAGGGTAGAGATGAGCACCTTTCTGCAGGAGAAGGGCCCTTGGGGTTCAGAGGTGGGTCCGGCCTCGGCGCCGCCCCAGCCCAGTGGAAGCTGAGATTGGCAGGGGCCTCCTTTGGGCCAGCAGGCCATGAGCAGGGGGCTGGGCCCATGACATGGCCTTTGTCTGCCACCAGTCTCTCACCTGCCCCCAGAGCATCCGGTGCCAGTGCCCTTGGGGTGTTGCCCGGCCCGAGTAGCTGGAGCGCAGCTTGCTGCTGGCCGCGCCTGGCTCCTGGGTGTGGAGGACCCAGTCAAAGGCTTCGCATCATGAGGCTTTTTATCCTGTGGCAGCTGTCATTCTGGAAGACTGCTGGTTTCCCTGCCCTGGTGGCGTGAAGGAGGATCCGGGGGAGGGGGGCTGTGTATGGCCCCGGCACCGCCATCTGCAGGGGTGGGGGGCCGTCCGTGACGCACTTGCCGCCAGTTCCCAAACGGGACTGCACTACCGTCTGCAGAAGCTCAGCTGTGCAGCAGCCTATGGGCCGTGCACTGGCGTGGGGCCCTCACTTGTCTGCCCAGACGAGCCCCAGGACGTCCCGAGGGGGTGCACCCATGTTCTGCCAAGCCAGCCAGAGATCTCATGGACTTCTCGTCATGCGCCAGTGCCAAGGGGACGCTCTTCGTGCTGAATTGTTTCTGCCTGTGTCACCCTCGGAGGGGGGGGTCCTTATGTCCCTGCCAGCCCTGTAGCCTGGCCCTAGACTGTGGCTGGGAGGATGGTGACCCCCTGGTAGGACTGGAACTTGGGACTGTTGAGAAGAAATCCTAGTGCGGGTGGGGGCAGGGGCCGCTTTCTGGACCCTCCCAGGTGTGGACTCTGGCCTCTCGGGAGGCCCGCGCGGTGCCCGGCACCCTTGTCAGGCCGCCTGTCTGACTGGTTGTCCCGGGTCCGTGACGTCCGTGTGGTGCGGTGAGGCCCGGCCTCGGAGGACGTGTCCCCGCCTGGGGTCTCCCCACAGCAGCTGTTGAGTGTCACATGCAGAAGGGCAGGAAGGTGACGTTCTTCAGCCCCAGGTTCTTGTGCGTGGGATTCTGAAGCGTCACGAGGCAGGACACGTGTGCACACGTAACAGCGCGGGAGAGGAGCATGTGGGAGTCTCGGTGACAGGAACACGCCTTTGCAGCAGTCTTAGCCACGTGTGGGGGAGCGAGCGCCTTTCTGGTTGACGATGAGTTAAGGGGACAGCGCGGTGCGAGCCGCTGCCGGGGGACGTGCCCCCTGTGCCCAGCAGCTCCGCATCGCCCAACGGGGCGCCTGGCCTGCTCTGTGCAGGCTCAGCTCCCGCCCGGCCGAGGCCCTCGCCCAGCAGACCCTGCCCTGGGCAGCCGGTCCTGGCGCCTCCAGACCATAGCAGAGTGATGCCCCCCTGCCCCCAGCTGGCCGTGCCGGGCGCCGAGCCACAGGAGGATGTGGTGGGCCGGTGGGGGCGGTGAGGAGCCCCTTACCGGGGGATGCGACCGTGGTAAGCCCGAAGCACCAGGAGCCTGTGGGGAGCCTGTTGTGGCAGAAGGTGGTTTCTCGCAGGCGGAGGGGAAGGCTGGTAGGGGCCGTGCTGTGGACTTCGCGTTTATGCTGAGGGTCTTCAGGCTGTGACAGTCTCTGGGTCTTGTTTCTGAAGCCTCTGACGGTGGCGGGGAGGGGCGTGCTGTCCTGGTGGGAGCGCATAGGACTGGGGGGCTGCTCTGGTGTTCAGGAGACCCGGGCCATGGCTTTGGAGCCTGGGGCCCGAGCAGTAGGGAGCACTTTGGGGTGAATTCTTGGTGTTGAGTGTGGGACGCTTGTCAGAGTTGCAAGGGGAGGCGTGACCAGCCAGGGACGCGGGATGCTGAGGTCAGGCGTGGCTGGGTCTCGGGCACCGCCGCCTGGGGTTCCTGCTGGTGCCAGGGAGCGTCTGGGGAGGGCTGGGCGCCTTGGGTGTCCCCAGGGTGTCCCCAGAGTGTGCCGCCTGCACCCTGATCCCTCCTGGGGCTGGGGTGGGGTAGAGCAGGAGGACGGCCTTGTGGTCGGCTGGGTGGGGCTGGGCGTAGGAGAGCTCCGCCCAGACACCCGTGGGTGGGGCCCTGGGGGCCCCGGCCCCTTCCCTTGCCCCATTGCCTTTAAAGTGAACTTTCTGGCCAGCTTTAGGCTCACAGGAAGATGATGAAGGCAGCCTCGCGTGTGTCTGTGTCCCTGCAGGCAGCTCCCCATGCGGGGCGGCACAGCCCAGGTCCCGCCGCCCCCTCCTGCTGCTGCCTGACCAGCACCCGCCTGTCCGACCTGGAATTCTGTGCGCACGTTTGGGACAGCAGCCTGTGCTGGCGTTCCTCATGCCCTTGTGCGGGGGTCTAGCAGCGGGGCGTCTCCTGCAGCCCAGTGGGTCCTGCCGCCGCCCGCACCCCCAGCTCCCGGTGAGGGCCTCCTGCATCACTAGCCGTGCTGACCGCCGCGTCCCCCCCCCCCCCCCGCTGAGTGGCGGGGATGCAGGTGTGTGCCTTGGTCACCTCCCACTGTGGGCCCCCAGCCCCCCAGGGCCACCGCTGCACAGTGCACAGCTCACCGTACGCGGAATAAAGCGCGAGCTGTGTCGAGGTGCTTGTCAGAATTCGCCCGCTCCCCGCGTGCTCGCGGGGTGCCACAGCCGTGCGTGCCCGGCGCCTGCCAGGTGCGGGGGGGTGCCCACAAGCCCCTCTTCTGGTGAGGCTGTAAGCAGCCCACATGTCTGTCCGGAGTGGGACATCAGAGTAGGGCAGGAGGTGGCCAGGGAGGAAGCCAAGGGAGCCTGGGAGTGTTGAGTAGCAGGAAGGGCAGGGGCAGCGGCAGCCTGCAGCCCGTGGGAGGTGCCCAGCCCATGTCCCACCCTCCCAGACCCCCGGCCAGCTTCTGAGCCCCACCCCTGATACTCAGGCCCTGTCCCTGGCCGAGGGGCTCTCGTACCTGCTGTTTCGGAGCAGGTGGCTCCCAGGAGCCTTGTGCCGGTCATTGTGGGATGGGCACTGGGGGGACATGGAGTGGGGCGGAGGGACACAGGCTCACGGGGTGTGTAGGAGAGGGTCCTGCACCTCCCCGGGGTCCGCCCTTCAGCTTCCCTTTGTAAATGTGGGGCCACTCCCCTGAGGGCGGAAGGTGAGCGGAAGCCCCGGCCTGCGTGTTTGGGGAGCTTGGGGCAGTCCTGGGTGGTTTCGTCAGAAGCATCTGTACCACATCACTAAGTGTCCCCGAGGCGTCTGTTCTAAAAGAGTAGAAAATAACTGGAGACAGCACATCGGTTTCCTTGGCTGGGTGACAGTTTGGGTTGGTTTCTCTGAGGAGGCAGAGTGCCCCTTGGACATTACGTAACGCGTGGCTCTCCTGATGGTCTCCCCGCGGTGCAGTCTGAGCCGCCGCGGCCATGCTCCCGGCAGGACCTGGGACAGCAGTGTGGGGGCCCAGCGCCTGGGGGGGTGGGCAGAAGGCAGCCGGCCGTGTGCCGGGACCAGCCGAACCTGCCTCCGCCGTTTAAATGCGTTCAGATAGTGTACGTTTTGCAGTAACGTCTTTTCAATTTTGCTGTCCGTTTTTTGTGTTTTTCACGTTCTTTTTAATGAACGTCATGTAGTTTTTGTGATTTTTTTTTTTGTGGCAAAACTGTCTTACGGATAATTAGGCACACAGGGCAAATGCTTGAGAAAAGATGCTTTCGGTGAAAATATCAGACGCAGTTGGGCAGCGGTGACCAGAGGACATGCAGCAGTACACGTGGCCTGGTGGCCCTACGGCCCCCGATCCCCAGCCCTGTCCTCACCACCTCCGTTTCCGCGTCTGTGTAGCAGCCACCCCTGTGTTCCCGTCGTCCTTTGCCTGTGTCCGTGGGGCTCTCCGTGGTCATTCTGGGCAGTGAGATCACCTGGCGGGGCTTCCGTGGGGCACGTTCCAGGAACGAGGCCGAGTTTGGTGGGTTATCGCACCGTGGACGTCCCCCAACACCAGCCTGGAAGCTCCTTGCGGTCACTCGGTCTCATTCTCCCAAGCACAGTCGGGCGGCAGAGTCCCGTGGTGCTCACTGCTGCTGGGCTTGGCTCAGCCTCCCTGGCCCCGGTAGATGCCGTCGTGCTGTCCATGGGGCCCCGGGGCCAGGACGGGCCGGGGCCAGGCTCACCTTTGCCTGCGTGCAGCTGGGGCCTGAAGTCACCATGCGTCTGCCCGCCGGGCCCAGGGACCCTCAGCCTGACCCAGTCTGGCCTTTGAGCCCCACGCCTGCCGGCGCTCCCCTGGGTGGGACACGCCTCACTGCCCCTAGTAAGGGGGCCGAGACGCACCCTGGCCCCTTCAGGCTGCTCACGGGCTTCTGAACCTAGGTCAGCTGATGGCAAAGCAAAGCTTCCTTTCGAAATCATTTTCACAGAAAGGGTGAGCCGGGGGCATGGTAGAGCACAGGGTGAGATGCTCCGTGTGCCCGAGGGGGGTCTGGCTCTCCTTACTGGGGCTCACACAGCCCCGGGCCCTTGGTGTGGAGTGAGTGTGCAGATAAGAAGGCCGCCTCCCACACACACACCACCAGCCTGTGCCGTCTGCCGACGGCCACCCTGAGCACGGAGGACCCGGCTGGGGACTCTGGTTGCTTTCAGGCATGCCTGGTGCTTCCTTCTCTGGGCTTTAGGAAGAACACTGAAGAAAGCCTTGCGACCGCTGGTTGGCGTGACCCCTTCCTAACTCCCCGTCCCTTGCACACGCTGAGTGTGATCCCGTGGGGCCCTCCAGGCGGGAGGGCAGACAGGCTGACCGCCCTCGGCTCCGTGGAGGTGACCACTGTGGTCTTGCCCGGCAGGATGCCGCTGCTCTTCTGCGGCTGTGGTTGGAGTAAGTGTGGGCCACCAGTGGAAAGTAGAGGGGCAGGGAGACGTGGCGGGATTAACTCGATTTGGGTTGCAGGTCTTGGGGTTCTGTGGCGCTCCATCCCGCCTGTGCCTGGCCACAGCCATGGGGTGCGAGTCCACCAGCAGCTGGGGCCCACCCTCCCTCCCTCGCCGTCTGTAGGCACCCAGCCGCGCGGGATTCCCATGAGGTCCAACCTCCGGTGCTGCCACTGGGCAGGTGCAGGAAGCCCCGAGGATGCCGGGCCAGCCAGCCCCGAGGGCTTTATTCAGCTGCTGCTGGTTGACACCTGACCTGAGGCCTGCCTCCTTGGGGAAGCCCGCGTCCTTGGGGCGGCCCGCGTCCGTGGGGTGGTCTGCGTCCTTGGGTGGCTTGTATCCTTGGGGTGGCCTGCGTCCGTGGGGAGGCCTGCGTCCTTGGCGGCCAGCTTGCTGCCAGGGCCCAGACACCTCACGCCTGTTGCTGACTCCATGCTCACTTTGGGAAGGTCGAGGTAGAGGGTGAGCCTTGCCTCAGGGCGGGGAGAGCTCCGGCCGGCACAGCTGGGCCTCTGACTGTCTGGGCCTTGCGCACCACTGCGTCCTGCTCCTGTAGAGGCCGGGCCGGACAGTCAGCGAGGGTCCCTGCAGGTTCTCTGGGGCCTCAACCTGTCACAGAGTAGCCCCCTCCCGCTTTATGAGGTGTGAGTGACATTTCTTATTTCATGACTTATCGGGTATGTTCTTTATGGAACAAAGTTAAATCAGAGGTGGGTCCATCGTTTGCAATTTCCCACGTTTTGTATTTTCTTGAGCCGTGTATCAGGAGAGTTCGGGCCCTTTGGGCCTCGAGCCCCTTCTGCCACCGGGCTTGACCTCACAGCAGCACTGGGGTGGGCCTGGCGGGGGACGGGTGGGTCTGACCTGGGCAGAGCGTGTCACGGTCCCCTGCCTGGGGCCCACCAGCCGCCGCCCACCTGCCCCGTGAAGGACTCTTAGCTATGACTGGATCGACAGGGAGAGGGGGCTCTGGTGCCCTCCGCTGAGAGAGGGTCCCACCTCCCACGGAAGGGGCAGCTCAGCCCCCAGCAGCACAGGACGGTGCCAGTTTGGCCAGGCCCAAGCTGGCCGGCGGTCACTGGCCGTCACCCAGCTACGGCGAGCTGTGTCGGGGTGGGGAGCAGGATCCTGGCATGGGCGGTCTGGCCCGGCCGGGGGAAGGGCCTCAGGGCACGCGGCCTCACAGAACTGAGGAGGAGCCACGGCTCTGTGCAAACCCCGGGCCACCTGCCAGGCCTCTGGCTTCCTCCCACGGTGTGGCTTCAGCGCCCGCGGACCAGGGGGCCCAGTGTGGAGCCCATCATGGGGACAAAGGCCTGTGAGCCATCCTCTTCTTGGCAGAGAGCTGGTGTTCTCAGCCAGCTGGGAGCTGGTCCTGAGGGGTCAGTGTGGGGGCTTGAAACGCTCAGAGGGAATCGGGAGAAGCAGACCGTCCCCAGCATGGGCCTGAGGTCCCAGCATGCACAGCTGCCCTCCTGCCACCGCACGTCCTGGGGTTGCTGCAGGCTGCACATGGCTGGCCTGGCCGTGGCTTCTCCATGGGCCAGTCTGGTTCCTTCGTGGTTGAGCCCAATCAGCAGAGGACTGCACCACCCGAGGTTTGGGTCATAAAGCACATCCACACTCGGGCGGGGACAGAGGAGATCAGTCAGAAATCACGCCTGCAGAAGCCAAAGGTGAGCGTGGCCGTCCGACCCGGCCCAGGCTTGCAGGTCAGGACAGCAGATTGCCCGCCCTTGGTGTGGATGGGGTGGTTGCAGCAGGGGACTGCACAGGTTCTGTGGGCTGCAGGCCCATCCCTGCTGGTGCTCGTCTATCCGGTGTCCCTGTGGCCAGCAGTGGGGGGGGTTGCATCCAGCCCCCACATCCATGCAGCCTCCCACCCTCGTGGCACTCCTGCTCTGTGTGGGGCCTCCCAAGGTGCACGCCGATGGCACTCTGGGTCTCAGTCGGTGTGATGCCTGGCTACGCCTCGGGGGCCAGCCCCAGTGCCGTGTTCTCATGCTGAGAGCAGGGGTCAGGTGCTCGGGTGGGTCCGGAGCACTCCTGAAACCTCCTCAGCCTGTCCCTGACGGGTGTGTGACCCACATGCGTGCTGTTCTCCATGTCTCGTCAGGGGAGCTGTGCCTGAGTCGAGTGCCTGTCCCTGGGGGGCACTGTGTCCCAGTCTGCATCCCCCGGTCCCCCTCCAGGTGGCCTCATCCGAAGTGGCCTCTCCCTGTGCAGTCACAGGCCTGGCAGGCTGTCGGCAGCGTGAGCTAGAAGCTTGCAAAGCGAGCTGGCCACAGACCAGAGACCCACACTCGCAGTGCGTGGACACTGGTGGCACGTGGGGTGGGGTTCCCGAGAACCTGGAGGAGACATTGGGGCCGGCCCTTCAGAGGAAGCCTCTCGCTGCACCTGCATCCCAGCCGTGCCCACGGTCCGCTCCTACGCCGGGCGCGGCCCCTCCTTGCGGGCAGGTCCCAGCCTGGCAGCTGCAGGCTTGGGTCAGAGATGCACTGAGAAGCTTCACCTTTGTGGACCTTCTGGCATCTTTGAGTTCTAGTTGGCCCTGGATGGTATTTTAACGTGTCTCTTGTGTTTAATTTTTAGTCAGACTTTGACCCCGGCGCAGGCTTCAGTGGTCGCCGAGGATCAGGAGCCTAAGAGCTTTGGTTCGAGACAATTAAAGACGTGGGATGAGGATCCAGTGACAGGACGCGGTTCTGCCTGGGGATTCTGAAGATAAAACGCTTTGAAAAGTCGAATTCATGGTCGTGGAAGCCGAGCCCATATTAAGAAATGTCAGGTTGGTAGGGGCTCCTGGAGTTCGCAGCGGCTCGCAGCTGGTCCCCGCGTGGCCGAGCATGGGCACGGTGGTCCTGTCCGTTCAGTGCAGGGCGGCCCGAGCGCCGGGAAGGGGCCGGCAGACTCCCGGGCTTCCCACAGCGTGTGCGGCGGGTCAGAGTGGCGACAGTCCCCTCAGGCGGCAGAGCACGGGGCTTCCTCGGGGGTCCCGTCGGAGGCCTGAAGCCCCAGGTGGGCCAGGCCCCAGGTCAATGCTGGGTCTGTTCTGGTCGTCCTCCCGTGAACTCAGTGCTGGGCTGGGGTGTTACCATGGAAACCCGAGGCCTGTTCCGGTGCCAGCCGCGTGGTCAGGAGGCCGGTGCCTCCCTGGGGCGCGGGGCGGGGGTGTCCTGGCGCTGCATCTTCTCGTGTGCTGCTCACCGGGTCACGCGTGCTCTCGCAGGACGTGCCCTCGCGCCCGGCGGCAGCTCCAGCCCGCACTCTGCAGCCTGCCTCCCAGCCTTGGAAGCTGCCGAGGGCTGAGGGCTCCCCTCACATGCGTTACATCGGTCCGTGTTTTTTAGAAACTAAAGCCGAGGGATGCTGAAAGTAGGCATTTTCCAGTTCACATGAACATAGCGACGATAAGCCCGTTCTGTGCCAGTAACTAACAGTTCTACATGAAACATCGCCATTCCCCAAGTACAGCTGGAGAGACGGGTGGCGCTGTCTGCATGAGGGCACAGCTCCATGCTCTCTGGAGACAGTGCGTGTCTGCCCGGCCGAGGGTCACCCATCGCCCCGCCAGGTGGGAAACACGCCAGGGAGCGAGGGGAGCGACTAAGAAGGGGTTCTGGCCTCGCAGACCCCGCACCGAGCTGCCGGCTGGGGCTGCCGGGTCTGTGCACTCACGTGGCGGTGGGTGAGCCATGCGCCCCCGGGCGTGGCTGCCTACTGGGCTCTGGGCCACGGGCAGCCAGTCGTCCCCGCCCCCGGTTCTCATCCTGCGCTGCAGTGCTGCCCACGTGCTGGGCAGGGCGGGTCTTTGTGGGCCGTGGGTCTGGGCGGCGTGGACGGGGCCACGGGCGGCTCGGCAGCTACCACTCCTGTCACCTGGGCGGCCCTTGTGTGTCCGCTTGGCCCCGGATGAGGCGTGGTCACCTCCCATACAGAAGGAGCTTTTAACAGATCTTAATCTTCTTGTCCCGGCTGTGTTCGGTGTTTTAACCCTTCCCCACCTCTGCTCCGTTTCTTCCCTTAAACCTACAAGTGAGATGCTGTTGGGCACGGGGGGATGGTCCTGTCAGGGTTTCTGGGTGGCCACACTGCAGCCATAGGCAGAAAAGGAACGGTGGGTGTTGTTGTGAAGCCGGTGACGTGACTGTCTGCGTGTTCCACGGTCAGAATGGTGAAGACCCTGGCGGGGCTGCCACGGCGCCTCCATGCATGTCTGGGCCCTGAGTCCTGTGGGGGCGGTGCCGGCCGGCGGGTTCGGTGGGCTGTAGCAGACACTGGCTCGCTCTTCGCAGAGATGTTTTTACTCAGGTTTGATGAAATCCAGACGTGTGAACACCTGGGATGTGTCGGGCCGTGGGTGGTGGTGGGCCGCGGGGGTCGCGAGCTCTCCGCTGGGGCTGAGCGTCTGCTCCTCTCTCTGCAGGCGTCCGACCCCCGATCATGAATGGGCCCATGCATCCCCGGCCCCTGGTGGCGCTGCTCGACGGCCGGGACTGCACGGTGGAGATGCCCATCCTGAAGGACGTGGCCACAGTGGCCTTCTGTGATGCGCAGTCCACGCAGGAGATCCACGAGAAGGTGACTGTGGGGGTGCTTGAGGGAGCGGGGAGGGCAGGCGGGTCTCAGGTGTGTGTCTGCTGCTCCCGTGCCACCCAGACCTGTGGCCACTGTCACCCCCTGCCGGACGTGGACCTAGGGCTACTTTTGTGGCTGCTTGAGCCACTGTGTTGTAACCAAGTGTTCCTGGAACGTGGAGCCTGGGGCCGTGGATGTGGCCAAGCGCAGTGGGGCCGATGAGCTGCACTGTCCTGGTCCCACGTTGGTCACCCAGGCCATCCGGGCTGGCGGTCAAGCACGTAGGCCTGGGTGTCTGCTGTTCTGGAAGCGGAACTGACCATCCCTGGGTCTGGGTCCTGGCGACAGGACGGCGGACGCAGCCGCATCCTCACGCTGCCCGCCTTCCAGCCTGTTAACGACCGCGTCAAGCCTTGAACGGGGATTCCGCTGTGCGGCGGGCACCCCGCGGGAGCAACGGACAGTCCTCTGTAGGGGGAGGTCCCGTCGACAGAGCCTCAGGTCATCCCAGCACTCATTTCCTGTTGCGCGTCCATCGCGGGATCTGAGGACACGGGCAGAGAGAGGAGACTGAGCTCGCGGCCTCACGAGGAGCTGATGACCATGGGAGCAGCTTTGGTGAAAGTCTAGAAGACCCAGAGGGCCCCCACGCCACGGGAAGGGATGGGCCAGGAGGGCGGGGGTGAGGGGCTGCCGCCGAGGGTCCGGTGCCACTGACTGAAACCTCAGGACCCGTGGGGTCGGTGGGGAGGGCTGCAGGAACAACAGGACGAGGTGCCGCAGGCCGGCGGACGGCGGTCCCCCTGGAGGAGGCATGCGTCGCGACGCAGCTGGTGTTTATCCCAGAGCGGCGAAGCCCAGTGTACGCTGAGTCCTGCCCTTGAGTGTGGCCGCAGCCGCGGCCCTGCTCCCCGGAAGCAGGAAGAGCCCAGCGGCCTTCGGCAGCGCGGGGTGCCCAGAGTCTCCTGGGCCATGGAAAGGAGCGTGTGCAGCAGGTGGCCGGCGCTTGGGGGCACGGTGCTGTGCGCTTCTGCTCGACTCGGAGCAGGGTCACAGGATGGAGGCGGGGAAGCGGGTGGTGAGGGGCTGCTCCAACTAACTCGGGCTAGAGCCACTCTCCTGCGCACACGCGCATGTGCAGGGGTGGGGGGCGGCTCTTGGCAACTTTCTGTGCATTTTAAACAGTTTCAAACTTTTTTAAAAAAAATTTTAAAAAATAAACTATAGGGAATGAAAGAGATCTACAGATAGAGATGTTTAAAAATCATGAGCAATATTGAAACAAGTTCTGTCAATAAATCTGGAAACTAAGACAAAACGGATGTTTTCCTTTAAGATTGTAACTTACAAAATGATCTCCAGTTCACGTACAGCCCAGAGCAACAAGTCAGACCGCCGGCAAGGGCGGGGACACTCAGCGTGCTGGCGACTCACCCGAGCCAGCGCACAGACGGCGCCCCTCGTGCCTCCACGGGAAGCCGTGGCCTGCCTGTCGGGAGAGCGGGTGAATGCGTAGAAGAGCCACCCTGCGGGCGACGCTCTGGAGAGGAGAGAGCGTTAGGGCCGGCCAGTTGGAGCCCTCGCGGGACCCGAAGGAGCACCTCGTGCGGCCAGTGGCACGGGAAGGCGCTCTTGGAAATTAAACATGCACGTGAAAATTTAAATTTTAATAGGAAGCTTGGAAGACACAGTCACGGGGAGCCTGGGAGAAAGATGGGAGCGAGGAGGCTCAAGGAGAGCCGCGCAGACCCAGGAACCCATGCCTGGTGTGACTTGCAGCCGCAGGCCTCAGGGGTAGCCCATGTCCCAGGGGAAACGCGCTTCCTTTCCCAAGCCTTGCTGCTGGTGTGGACAAGTGACGGTCCAACCAGGAAGAGCCAACGAAGCTTGTGTGCAGAGAGCCGCCTTCTCTCTGCTGCCTGGAAACCAAACGTGATGGCTGGAGCCCGCGCAGCCACCTGGAGCATAAGGGGAACCGTGCTTGGGAATGGCCGAGCCACAGGACGGGAGCCCTGGCCCCTGCTGACTGTGGTGCTAACCCAGGGCCCCGGACCACCTGTCTGCCTACCTCGGCTTAGAGGGAAACGACGCATCCCTGTGGATCAGGGATTTCTGCCTCCTCGTAACTAGCTGTACGGCAGATGCTGAGTGTTCCAGAGTAGGGACCGTGCCGTTCTCAGCACAAGGTGATGAAGAAACCTTCAGAGCTCAGTGGAGACTAGCTCTCCCAGTGTGAACCCGGGACGAGTGTCGGGGGCACAGGATGCTCTGCTGCTCAAGGAGCAGATTCTCCCAGTGTCACCTGCAAAGAGACAAGAATCAGACCAGCCCCAGGCCGGGTGCTTCAAAGCTTCTGGGGAAAACAGCTTTCAGCCCAGCGCTGCATATCCGACCGAACCGCAGGAACAGGGGCGTTTTCTGTTACTCTCCTGGAAAGCTCTTTGAAGACCGACAGCTGGAAAGGAAGGGGCACTCATGAGAAAGGGCCCCGTGGGGTGGGAGGGTGCTGTCAGCTGGCCTGGAGCAGGGGGTCCCCCAGGCACACGTCTGGGAAAGCGGGACACCTGTCGGGGTGGGACAGTAAGGCGGCGCTTTGGGGACATGCCAGGGAAGACCGCAGGGGACCAGTCCCAGGAGGGAGGTGCTCAGGCTGTGTGAGAAGTGAGGGGAGCGTCCAGGCAAGTGCAGAAACAGGCCTGGAAGCAAGCCTTGGGTGGCGGAGGGCAGCAGGAGGGCCATGGCGACTCTGGGCAGAGAGTTGGGCCGTGTCGGTGCCCGTGAGTGGGTGGGACAGACGCCCTGGGGCAGGGGAGAGGATGGGGGAGTGAGCCCTGGCACGGCCACACGTGTGCACGTGTCGCAGCAGATGAATTGGGGGAGCTTCTGGAGGGGATGTGCTTCTTACCTGAGGCACGTGGTGCAGAAAACGGTGCCGCGTACAGGAAAAGGTGGTTTGATTAAGAGGCAATCAGAAACAATCACGTGGCGAAAGAAGGAACACGTGAGAAGTGGGTGGACGTTGGCAGCACCTACAACAACCAGGGATTTGGTGGTAGATACTCAGGCTCCCGGCAGAAGGTGGGTGACGGAGGGGGTGTTTGCGTGAAGACAGAGCGGCCACCGGGAAGCAGGGGCTCCCGCCACACGTGGCTGCACCAGGAGGCGCGAGGCGCCACCCCTGCTCCGTGGGGGGCGTGGCCGGGCTGGCTTTGTTGGTGCCTCGGCCCGTCTGCGCAGACCTGAAGGATGCAGTGTTCTCTGGGCCTGCGCGCAGCTGTCTGTCACAGGGAAGCATCTGGAACCACGGGCAGTGTGTTGGAGGCACCGTGCCAACGCTTTTCTGAGCTGAAGCCGCACAGAATGACCCAGAGAGTAAGTAAAATCCACAGAAGTCACAGAACGCTTGTGAATCGTGCATCTCTGTGTGTGCAGGATGCGAGCGCAGCCCCCACCTCTGGGACGGTGTGGTGGGTCCTGGCCAGGGCCCACCAGCAGGCATCCTTCTGGCCAGCCAGACCCGGCCGCCCTGTACGTGCTGCCTGGTGAGTTCCCCTCCGGCCCTGCTGCCACTGGGAGCACCCGGGGCCTGCGCTCTGAGTTCATTCTGCAAGGTGGGCCCCATGGGACCCCGTTTCAGGGTTAAGGACACAGGTCACAAGCCTGGTCACACAGCTGGTGGAGGGGTATGTGAATGGACATCTGCTGGTTTCCAGCTTACGGAGACAGACTGGGCCCTGGGGATTCCTGCCAACTTCGTCCCCGGGAGGTCTGTGTGATACCTGGGGGTATCCCAGCCACTTTGCAGTCATGACAGGGAACGTGAGGAAGCTGCAAGGAGAGTGGACCTAGGGGCTGGATGGAGCAGTGCAGTGGCCCAGGCCTGCGTCCCTCTGGACAGAGCTGCCAGTGCAGTGGGCTTCCAACCTGCAGCTGAGCGGGGCCTCCCTGGCCCAGGGTCAGGGGTAGACAGCCACGGAGCAGGTTGCAGTCCCTGTTCTGAGAATGCTTCACTGGGTACCACGTAATTAAAAATACGCTCAGGAGAAAAAGGTTAGGACATGAAAAAATAACTTACCAAGACACGTATGTGGGCAAGTCACCCTCAGAAATGCAAGTTAAGGTAAAAACAGTAGATGTCAGTCTGCGTCCATCACACATTGCGTTTTAAACCCTGGACTGCCCAGTGTTGCACAGTCGGTGCTGGTGGGTAGTCCCACCGCCAGGGTGCAGCGAGCGGCACTTCCCGGAGCCCCACAGCGGGTTCTCCCATGGGCCTGCTAGTCTCCACCCTAAGGACTCATCTCAAGGAAGCCGCGGGATTTTACCACGGCTCGGCTGGCAGTGGAGGCCGCCCGAGCGCCCCAGCAGTAGGGAGCGTCCAGACAAGTTATGGGTCGTCTGGGTTGGGATGTAGCGCGGGGTGGTTAAAGCCATGATTTGGAGATTGTTTACTGCCGTGGGTCAGCTCTCAAGATGAAAAGAAGGTTGCCATCTGCACACTCCACCGGCCTTTGCTTTGAGCATCCTCCTCCGCGCCTGTCCACAGCTGAGCCTCCTCTGCATGGGCATCTCGGGAGGAGGCCTGCATGCGTCCAGCTGCCGAGGCTGGAGACTCAGGCTCACCTCTGGAGCTTCCCCGAGTCCAGGGCCGCTCCTCCTAGTGCTGGCTTGGATGCGTCTTTCTCTCTGTTCCCACTGCATGGCTGTCTGCCCACAGTGGGCACCGACGAGTCTGTGCACTCGCCCCCCACTGCTGTGGCCACCCTCCTCCAGTCCATGCAGCTCGGCACAGGGTGGCCAGAGGGCTCCTCCTGTGGTATGGTCAGCCAAGGTCTGTTTTCTCTCCTCCATCCCAGGCCCTCACTGCATCCACCTCCTAGCCGGCCTCCCCATGCGCTCTGCCCTGTGAGCACTCACTGCTACCCAGCTGTCACACGTGGGTCCTCACCCCACCCACACCAGGTTCAGTCAAGGTACCAGGAGTCCATGCCTGTGCAGCCTTGATGTTCTCCCGGGAGTCCAGGACTGAGATTCCTGGGATCTTCAGTGCAGGAACTGGAGCTGAGGTTCCTGGGATCTTCAGTGCAGGAACTGGGCCTGAGATTCCTGGGATCTTCAGTGCAGGATCAGGAGCCGAAGTTCCTGGGATCTTCAGTGCGGGATCAGGAGCCGAGGTTCCTGGGAT